>NC_141621.1:1068642-1201142 GCF_047967505.1 Dipteris shenzhenensis
TATCGTCTACACCGGCATATTTCCCTACAAACGTAGGACAATCCTAGGTACATTATTAACACGACGGTCCCCTACACAAACTAACATCACTCTAACTCTCCTAACGACACCACCTCCACGCCTGCCCTTGGGGTAGCGATCCCCTTAGCCAATCACGCACCATCTGCATGCAGTTACGTTTCGGCCAACGACTTCGACTCCAATGCTCGCCCAATCCGCAACTTACTCCACTGCAACAACCGCCCCCGCCAATCCTCTACCCCGAATCCCCCCCTAAGGTTCAACAACTTCCTTTAACTCCTCCACGCCCCAACATGGCTGGACGTCGTCCTGAGCATGATGGGGACATCGAGCTCGATGCCGAGGCTGACAACTTCTTCAATCGACGAAATCACAACAATCACGGCCGACGCCCCTTGGGAAAACTGGAACTTCCCAAATATAATGGTAGGGGAGACCCTGCTCGCTTCCTCCAACATTTTGATGCCGCATGTCGAGCAGGTGGTGATCAATCCCATGAAACTAAGGTGGCTTGGTTTCCAATGGCCTTAACTGATGAGGCATCAGAATGGTACCTCGACCTTCTTGTGGAAGAATGTGCTACATGGGACCTACTTCAAACCGAATTCAAACGTCGCTTTCAAACGGAGAGGCTACAAGATGATCCCGCTCTCCAACTCAGCAAGATCGAACAAGGCCGGAGGGAAGATGTACGCACATACCTGGGAAAGATGAAGAGATTGATTGCCAAATGTGACCCACGCCCAGATGCAAAGTACCTCACGGCATGGTTCATAGCAGGTCTAAGAAAGAAATCCGCAAGGATATGAAAAAGATAAGTAGCTATGAAACATTCAGTGCTGCTCATGCGGCAGCCATTGACATCGAAGATGGCATGACAGATTCAGACAATAGCAGTGATGATGCCAGATCAAATACACGAGATAAGCACTCGAAAAAAGGTAAATCAAAGGACACGGCCGAAACATCCAATGAAGATCGCCTCGAGGCCATGACCTTGAAGCTAAAAGAAGATATGATGCAGGCCATGGATCAAAAACTTCACTTGTCTCAGCCGCCAACTCAAACATATCCACGGCGAGAAAATGTCTGGTGCCCACACTGCTTGGCCAATCATACAGCAAATGAATGCCCAGTCCTAACTCCTGATAGTGATCTTCCTCCTGAACTTCCTCTTCCAACCCCTCCTGTGCATACTCCTCCTCCTACTCCTATGTCCTGCCCTTTTCCTGCCCTGATGAATGAAGGAGGAGTCAAGACAGAACCTGAGCCCATGCACCAAGATGTGCCCGAATCTTCTACTTGGCGGGGTCGTAAGTCCGCTTTCCCTGATGGTCCGGGTTCACAGTTTATGCGGGGCGAGCTGCTACACCAGCCCGAGTACACGGATGGCACCCTTGACGAAGCCGGCGAACTCCGAGTACGTCTCCAACACAAATCCTTTCCCGGCTATGTGCTTAACTTGGATGGTGCATCTCCTCAGGCAATCAAGGACATACTCAAGATTTTCTATGGACACATGATGTCCTTGGTTACTGTGTACCGCTGGAATCCACGTGACGCGGCGGTGGAAACTACAAAAGGTTTCACCGGCATATTGGCTAACTGGTGGGAATTCCTCTCCGAGGAATCCAAAGAACAAATCTTTAATAGTCATGATGCCAACCACCAGGCCAATGCTCCAGATGCTCTCATTGCAGCTATCTCCAATCAGTTTCTGCCCACCTTCACCGACGACAGAGCTCAAGCTTCAAATGAGTTTTTCGCCCTCAAGCTCTGCGATCTTTTCCAGCTGGCACAATATAATGCCCATGCTCAACAATTGGTTTATCGAGCAGGCATTTTTGCAGATGTCTCGGCCAAGCGACATTATCTTTTCAGTTTGCCTCATAAACTTGGTGAGGCTGTAAATTCCTTAATTGAGGCCCAGACCAAGATCCTGAATATTGACAATCAGCCTACTGAGGTACACAAGACGGTTGCTGATTTCACTTTTGCAAATCTCTTTCAGCTAGTGCAGGTTTACATCCGTAAGCAATGTACCAAATATGCCTTGAAGACTAAGCTGAAGGAAATTAGTCTAGTCTCGCCTGCAATCTGCCAACAGTTTGTCGGACATCATTATTTTTATCCTCCTCAATCGTCCGGTCAGCTATCTCGCAAGTATACTCATTGTCGCCGCCGACTTCCAAAGCTTCGCTGTTCATGCGGTGGTTCAACCATTTTCCCGCGCCTCCGTAAAATTCATTGGCGCCGCCGCTACCAGCGCCGTCCTCAACGGTTTCTCTGAAAGTGACGTTTTTCACCCGGGAAGACCTCCGGATGTTTTATTTGCGGTAAGAAGGGCCATTATGCGAAGGATTGTCCGCAACAACCTAAGACTCCCCAGTAGAAGCAGCTAAAAGGTTTCTTCTCCCTCATCAATGATCCTGACCACTGGGAAGTGGTATCTCAAGGCGTGATGGATGAATCTCTCTATGAGTGCTCGGAATCCGACACTCCTGAGTGTTTCAGTTGCCAATTGGCACTTCCCACAGATACAGAGGTCAGTCTTTTCATGAATAATCCTAATTTCATTGATCTGCTGGCAAGTTCTGACTCTGACACAGGTTCTGATAATCCTCTGGATATTCTGGATTTCCCTCTTCCTCCTTCTCCACCTGTTCACCCTTCTCGGCCTAATCCTATCATTATACATCACCCTATATCTATTCCTGCTCCTGCAACTACTCTCCCTTTTCAAGGGCCTTCTGTGTTCCAACCGCCCTATTTTGTACATGAGCCGCCTCCTTCTCGACCTCATTTCCTTCCTCTTCCTTTCACTCAGGTGCCTGTCCAATCCCTTGATACTGCCTCCCAGTCGTCTTGTACACAACAGTTCCAAGCACTGCAGGAGAATATTAGTACCCTTAAAACACACACTGCTACTATTCTGGCCCAATGCACCCAGCTCACGTCCACTCTTAATTCCCTGGACCAGAAGGTCTCTCCCCACTTGGTGTAGTGTTCCACAAGTCTTTCTCCTGCCTTGTTTTCCTGCCATGATTTCTTCACTTCCCCTGCTCCTCCTGTTCATAATACAATGAAGACATGGCTTGTTTCGGTTCTTCTCCGCCCTCCCGGTGTGCCTCCTTACTCGCTCATTGCTTTAGTTCACACCGGCTCTGGTTTTAATATCTGTAAATATAATGCCTTACCTGCTTATTGCTGGGAGCCTCTGGCCGATGCGAATCAAATGCATCGCTCTACCATGGGTGGTGGAGTAATTGCCTGCAAACGGTATGCTGCCAATATCCCGATCTCTCTCAATAATCATCCTACAGAGATCAGCTTTTATCAGCTTGAATCCCAGGGTATTGACCTCGTCATCGGCAATGACTTCCTTAATCGCCATCTGCCTTTTGGCTTCTCTACTGACACGATGGCAATAACCATTAACAATGTGCTGGTCCAGCTCCCTGCTCGTGAAAAAGTCTCCAAGGTGTTGAAGCCCTATTCTGAAGATCATGAGATTGTCAACCAGGCCTCACCCTATTGCCAGGTCCTTGATCAATATCGTGCTTCACCGACACCATCCCCTCCTAATACGGCTGGTCAATTTAGTCCTCCTCCTGATGCCTAGCCTCTTTTAACAGATCAAGAGTTACAGGACCTGGTTCAAGATCTTGTGGCCAAAGATGCAGCTAAGGCCTTGCAACGCCAAACACATACATTGCTGCTCTGTGAGACCCTTGCTGAAATGGAACAGTAATTACTGACGAATTGTAGTAGCAATTCCCCCCAAGCTTTCAAACACATTTTCCATCACCAAATAGGACTGCCAATCAAAGATGGAGCAAAGCCATACAAAGAAAGTCCTTATGGCTTTACCCATGAAGATCGCCTACTCTGTACTGCAGAAATTAATGAGCTTCTTCAACAAGGCCTCATCAGAGAATCCAAGTCAGCATGGGCTGCCGCTGTGTTCTACGTCAATAAACATTCCGAGCAGAAGCGCGGCAAAAAGAGGTTGGTCATTAATTATATACCTCTGAACAAATGCCTGATTCCAATCTCTTATCCACTGCCCAACAAGGAGTACTTAATGCAAAAAATCAGTGGTGCCACCATCTTTTCTAAGCTTGACTTGAAGGCTGGCTTTTGGCAAATTGGTCTCCTCCCCGAAGATCAACATAAAATAGGTTTCGTAGTTCCACAAGGATTTTATGAATGGACTGTTCTCCCTTTTGGTCTCAAGACCGCCCCTGTGGAATTTCAGCGTTTTATGGATTCCATATTTGCCCCCTTTCATGAATTCTGCTTAGTGTATATTGATGACATCTTAATCTATAGCAGAAATCCACACCAGCATCTGCAGCATCTCCAGGTGATACATGATCTTCTGCGACAACATGGTCTTGTCCTTTCACCATCAAAGATCCAGATTGGCAAGGTGTCTATTGATTTCTTGGGTGTATTAATTACTAATGGAGCGATTCAGTTGCAGGATCGTGTGCTAAAAGCACTTGAGGCTTTCCCTGCTAAAATTCGTGATAGACAACAGTTGCAGCGGTTCTTAGGCTGCCTTAACTACATCTCCCCTTTCTATCAACAACTTGCACGCGACCGCTATCTCCTACAACTTTGTCTATGCAAGGATGGCCCAACCTGGGGACCCGCTCAAACACAGGCATTGGCCAATATCAAACAACATATCCATACCCTGCCACCGTTGGCCATTCCTTCTTCGGCTGCTACCCTCGTCATTGAAACTGATGCTTCCGATCATTTCTGGGGTGCGATCCTCCTGGAACGCACTGCACCGAATACTGAAGTCATCTGTGCTTTCCGTTCAAGAATTTTCCAAGGAGCCGAGAAGAATTATCACTCAATTGAAAAAGAGATTCTGGCAGTGAAGAAGGCAATCCAAAAGTTAGAATTGTTTATCCTCAATAAGCCCTTCACAGTCCGCACGGATAACCAGAATTTCCGCACATTCTGTACCCGCAAGATCGACAAACAGATTGGGCGTGGCCGCCTTGCTCGGTGGCAAGAATTCTTCTCCATGTATGATTTCCAGGTCGAATGGAAGAAAGGAAGCACCAACACTGTTCCTGATATGCTCTCTTGAGAAGGTGCTCCATACTAGGCTCAACATCCAACAACCTATTGCGCTCCACTATAGCAATAGTATTCCCACTAACATTTCTGTACAGTGAATAGACACTGTCTGGGTAACCAGATAAGATCTTCACTTTTTCGAAACCACTAACTCCCCCTGATTGCCAACAGTAACCCACGGAAAGTAAGCAAGCCCTGGTATCTCTACTGCCTCAACCTGTATATAAGGACTTAAGTCCTTCATTCTTGGGGAGAGTCTGCCTAGAGTCCTCTTGTATACATCTGCTCCTCTCCTTCGATAATACAAAGTCTTGCTTCCCTCCTTGTCTTGCACTCTTCCCTTATGTTGTCTCTTGCTTCTGCTCTTACGCTCCCAGGCTCTCCTATCCGGATCTTCTATAGTCTTATGTTCGCTTCGTCTCACTCCGCTCGTGCTTGTGGTCCACATCCCCCTACTCCATATCCACGCTATCTTCTCCTTATCGTTGTGTCATCGCCCGATTTCCACTTCTCTATTCCGCTCGCTATTATCATCGGTGCCCGTTATGTGTATGAGATCTGAGTAAGTTCTGAAGCTCGGGTGTGTTTTGCTCTTTTGGTATCAGAGCTTAGTTACTCTGGTGTGTGCGCTCTTTCGAAGAGGTCTGGGACCTTGTCGCTGCCGCTCCCCGTTGAAGGCCAAGAGGTGACGTGAGAGGTCGAGCATAGCGTGACGTTTGAGGTCACAGAGAGTCATTAAGTTTTGTTATCTTGATGGCCAAGCTTATCCGTGCCATTTCTGCCCGGTTTTCTTCTCCTCGTTCCGCCTCTACTTCCACAGAACTCTCTGATTCCAAGCAGTCTTGGAATCTTCCGTTAATAGATCTGAAAGAAGTATATAAGTTTTCTATGTTTCAGTATAAAGCCCTTAGGCATATCAAGATTTCTGAAGTATGTATTAATATTGCCGATGAAGGCAATACTGGTGTGTATCTCCCTTTGTTTTCCCAGTCCGAGATTGATACCTTCACTCGTTCTGGATATTAGTATATTCATTTCGGGTGCTTTCTTCTGGCTATTGAGCCCCTCTTCAGGTCCGGCGTCAATGCCAGCTGTATGGTCAGCCTAGTAGACACCCGGCATCTGTCCATACAAGCTGCAAGCATTGGTTAGGTCCATGGTTCTCTTAACAAGGAACCTGTATATACGGTCATCTACCCCAACTTCAAAATGTCCCTCTCAGATCCCCATCTTTCCACAGCCCTCCATCTCTATGTACAGGTGAAAGGGCTGCACATGAAACCCAAGTCTGAACACTGCGCGATTCACATCCACAGTATCAATTACTTGGTTTCCACGATCAACCCGATCCCTCGCAACATTCACTCCCCTGATGAATGTGTGCTCTATGGTGCTACGAATGCTGAGGTGACACGGTTTAAGTTTGATGCACTTCCCATGCCCCTTGAATGGGAAATAAACTACGAGCAGGTAGTCAATGAAGTGGATGCAATTGAAGCACCGTACCAGATCGAAGACACGCCAACAAAGGCGATTGTTAGGCGCCGTTCCGGTGACAGATCCAAGAAAGTCATGCGCCTTGCATTCCCTGCTTCTTTGCATATTTCCATTAGCAGCACTCCACAGTCCGATACGCTCAGTCTTCCAGACAGCTCTGCTTCGCATCATACAACTCGCCTTGACGCTGTCCGTGATTGGGTAACTACTAGTGCTGCCTCAACAGTACCCTGGTGATACGAGTCTCCAGTATCGAAGGGAGACTGCGGTCAACCACGTGCCTCCCGCTCAGTCCAACTTTGAGGCTATCACCAGCAAAGTGCCTCTCATTATGTTCCAGCCGACCACGTGGCCGTCCACTTTCGGCTACCAAGAGGCACCTGATGCAGACAGTAAGTCGATCTACTCTCCTTTTGCTGTTGTTGATACGATGGTTCCACTTGCTCAGATCCCGGTCGAGCAACAACAACTCAACTAGTGTAATGCGCATAATGTTCAAGTTCAGTCCAGCCTGGATGAGTGTCGTTTGGCTCTATATAATCTGCAGCTTGCTTTGGCCAAACTGGACGACAAGCTTACTACTGCATTAGCCACTCCTGTATATTCTGCCCCTTCCACTGCAATCTCTGTTCCATACACTATCCCTCCTGCCTCTACAGCTCCTCCCTTGCAATATAATTTCTCTCCTGCTTTTATGCTTCCTTCTGCTTCTTTTCTTCAGGAGTGTGAGATCACAGATGAGCTTCCTTATGATGCCGCTCGAGCCGCCGAGAATGGCTTGATCCCAACCACCCTATCGTTCGGAGCATTCCGGTGGACGGATCAAGATGCTGCCGATATCACAGCTGTTCGGCCTCCCCTTGGAGGAATTATTCCTCTTGAGCCTGATCTGTTTTTTCCTACTCTTCCTCGTCCTACCCCAGGCCCAATTGGAGTCGATCCTCCTGAAGTTCATGATTCTGACTCTGATAGTGATGTTCCTCCTGAACTTCCTCTTCCAACCCCTCCTGTGCATACTCCTCCTCCTGCTCCTATGTCCTGCCCTTTTCCTGCCCTGATGAATGAAGGAGGAGTCAAGAGCCCATGCACCAGGATGTGCCCGAATCTTCTACTTGGCGGGGCCGTAAGTCCGCTTTCCCTGATGCTCCAGGTTCATAGTTTATGCGGGGCGAGCTGCTACACCAGCCCGAGTACACGGATGGCACCCTTGACGAAGCCGGCGAACTCCGAGTACGTCTCCAACACAAATCCTTTCCCAGCTATGTGCTTAACTTGGATGGTGCATCTCCTCAGGCAATCAAGGACATACTCAAGATTTTCTATGGACACATGATGTCCTTGGTTACTGTGTACCGCTGGAATCCGCGTGACACGACGGTGGAAACTACAAAAGGTTTCACGGGCATATTGGATAACTGGTGGGAATTCCTCTCCGAGGAATCCAAAGAACAAATCTTTAATAGTCATGATGCCAACCACCAGGCCAATGCTCCAGACGCTCTCATTGCAGCTATCTCCAATCAGTTTCTACCCACCTTCACCGACGACAGAGCTCAAGCTTCAAATGAGTTTTTTGCCCTCAAGCTCTGCGATCTTTTCCAACTGGCACAATATAATGCCCATGCTCAACAATTGGTTTATCGAGCAGGCATTTTTGCAGATGTCTCGGCCAAGCGACATTATCTTTTCAGTTTGCCTCATAAACTTGGTGAGGCTGTAAATTCCTTAATTGAGGCCCAGACCAAGATCCTGAATATTGACAATCAGCCTACTCAGGTACACAAGACGGTTGCTGATTTCACTTTTACAAATCTCTTTTAGCTAGTGCAGGTTTACATCCGTAAGCAATGTACCGAATATGCCTTGAAGACTAAGCTGAAGGAAATTAGTCTGGTCTCGCCTGCAATCTGCCAGTAGTTCGTCGGACATCATGATTTTTGTCCTCCTCAATCGTCCGGTCAGCTGTCTCCCACTGATTGCCAACAGTAACCCACGAAAAGTAAGCAAGCCCTGGTATCTCTACTGCCTCAACTTGTATATAAGGACTTAAGTCCTTCATTCTTGGGCAGAGTCTGCCTAGAGTCCTCTTGTATACATCTGCTCCTCTCCTTCGATAATACAAAGTCTTGCTTTCCTCCTTGTCTTGCACTCTTCCCTTATGTTGTCTCTTGCTTCTGCTCTTACGCTCCCAAGCTCTCCTATCCGGATCTTCTATAGTCTTATGTTCACTTCGTCTCACTCCGCTCGTGCTTGTGGTTCACATCCCCCTACTCCATATCCACGCTATCTTCTCCTTATCATTGTGTCATCGCCCGATTTCCACTTCTCTATTCCGCTCGCTATTATCATCGGTGCCCGTTATGTGTATGAGATCTAAGTAAGTTCTGAAGCTCGGGTGTGTTTTGCTCTTTTGGTATCAGAGCCTAGTTACTCTGGTGTGTGCGCTCTTTCGAAGAGGTCTGGGACCCTGTCGCTGCCGCTCCCCGTTGAAGGCCAAGAGGTGCCGTGAGAGGTCGAGCATAGCGTGACGTTTGAGGTCACACAAAGTCGTTAAGTTTTGTTATCTTGATGGCCAAGCTTATCCGTGCCATTTCTGCCCGGTTTTCTTCTCCTCGTTCCGCCTCTACTTCCACAGAACTCTCTGATTCCAAGCAGTCTTGGAATCTTCCGTTAATAGATTCGGAAGAAGTATATAAGTTTTCTATGTTTCAGTATAAAGCCCTTAGGCATATCAAGATTTCTGAAGTATGTATTAATATTGCCGATGAAGGCAATACTGGTGTGTATCTCCCTTTGCAACCCTAAACCCTAAACCCTGAACCCTGAACCCTGAACCCTGAACCCTGAACCCTGAACCCTGGACCCTAGACCTTGGACCCTAGACCCTGGACCCTAGACCCTAGACCCTAGACCCTAGACCCTAGACCCTAGACCCTAAACCCTAGACCCTAAACCCTAGCCCCTAGCCCCTAAACCCTAGCCCCTAAACCCTAAACCCTAAACCCGAAACCCGAAACCCGAAACTCAAAACCCGAAACCTGAAACCCTAACCCGAAACCCTAAACCCTAAACCCTAAACCCTAAACCCTCAACCCTCAACCCTCAACCCTAAACCCTCAACCCTAAACCCTCAACCCTAAACCCTCAACCCTAAACCCTAAACCCTAACCCTGAACCCTAAACCTTGAACCCTAAACCCTCAACCCTCAACCCTCAACCCTCAACCCTAAACCCTAAACCCTAAACCCTAAACCCTGAACCCTAAACCCTAAACCCTAAATAAGAATGTAGCAGAAGGTCAAGTCTTGGGATTTGAACAAGTGGAACACTGGACATTTGCGCAGATGAGAATTCAAAAAGTTACTAATGATGGTATGGATGATAACTCAATGTCATTGGATGGTCCCTACTATGAGGTAGGTAAGGATTTGAGATGGAGCATGCAATTTTTAAAGATTGGAAAGACTCGGCATGTGGTTTTTAATGATAAACATAATGTATACTACAACATCAAAGAATTGAAAGAATATGCCAATGTACCAAGCTCTATTCCTTCAAAGATGGATGATTCCAATGCACTCAACTATATCACTGACGTCTTATCAGAAGTCGATGAGTTCATTGGTACCGAGAAAGAAAAATATTTCACGAGTGATGCCTTATCCGGGGTGGATGAGTTCATGCACATTGAGAACTGTCAAAGGTGATATATTTTCAAGCATGGATGGCTTCATGGGTACTGATAAAGTTCTTGGAGTCAAACTAAGTAACTATGGAATTATGGAAATCATGCACGATAGTATAATGAGTGATGTTCTCTCTGGAGTAGAGGAGTTTCAAGACTATGGAGTTATGAAATCCATAGAAAGTGCATCAATGAGTGATGTTCTCTCAGGAATAGATGAGTTTGAAGATCATTCTGGACACTCTATCACCACTGACTATGGAGTTATGAAATCCATAGAAAGTGCATCAATGAGTGATGTTCTCTCAGGAATAGATGAGAACTTTGAAGATCATTCGGGACACTCCAATGCCATTGTGACAAGTGGTTCTACGATTGTATCAAAAGTAGGGATGAGATCAACAAAGGACTATTCGGTATTTGACTTTGATTGTGAAATAGTTAATGTTACAAATGGTTTGACGAATGTATCAAAAGCAAGGATGACATCAACAAAGAAATACTCAGTATTTGACTGTCAGAGTGATAAGATCAAGGATGCAACATCTCATGAAAACAACGTGACAAATAAATCTTACAAGGAGAACTACACAAATCCAAATAAGAATGTACAGAAGGTCCCAAAACGAACATACAGATGCATGAAAAGACAACGAGTCCAGGCAGATCCAGAAAAGCAACCAAAGAGAATAAGAGTAATGAATGAAGATGTTATGCTAAAAGCAATGCAATCTACATGCTGTAAGCGTACATGTATGCGATCCATTAACTTACATGACATCAAGGGTTGTAGAGAACATGTCTGGCAAAGGAAAGGAAGTAGAAGAAATGAATACCTACTCACGAGATTGTCTTGCTTTCTTGTAAATGATAAGAGAAGGCAAAGTTCAGGACAACAGATAAGGCCTCTTATAAATGGAAAACGTATATGCAATAATGCATATCGCATTATTATAGGATTATCACATGGCACATATTGGAATTTGGCTAATAAAGCAAAGTATGGAGTTAAATTTAACATTCATGGAGACATAGGAAGGCCCAAAACAAGAGCCTCAACGGTTGCGGCAATAGCAATTTTGAAAGATTACATTTATGAAAATGCTTTACCGCAACCCCACCTATCAGAAATGCATCTTCCGATAGGTTTGACCAAAAAAGAAGTATTTAACTCTATTGGAGAAACACAGAGGCAAAGAGGGCATGCATCGGCATCTTTTCATACTTTGTATACTCTTTGGAAAAAAAGCTTTGGACATGTTAAAATCCCAAAGAGGAAAAAAATGTCAAAGTGCAACGACTGTAATGATCTAAAGCAAGCACTTGAGAGTGCAACATCTCCAGAACAAAAAGAAGCTCACAAAAAAAAGAGAGAATTTCATCATGGACTTGTTCGACATTCTAGAATAAAATATGCATTTTGGAAGGAGCAAGCTATTTCTCACCCAAATGAGTACATGTGCGTTATTGTAGATGGTATGGATCAAAATACAACATTACCTCGATTCGTTAACACTCCACCTAAGCTACAAGGCAAATACTTTTTAAAGACACATCTATGTGGAGTATTAGTGCACAGATTTAAGTTTTTTACAGACATATGGATTGATTCCTTGCATCTACATGATAGCAATCAAGTTGTAACATCCGTTATGAAGCAATTCACAATGTACATGCAGAAAAAGGTCGCCTACTAGCAACTTTGAGAGTACAAGCAGACAATTGCGGACGAGAGAATAAGAATGTACTCTTCTTTGCATTTTGCTCAATGCTAATCGCTCATAGAATCTTCAATGAGATTGAAGTTGGTTGGGCACACACATGAGGATATCGATCATGTATTTAGCACAGTTTTAAGAGAACTAAAACACAAGGACATGGAGACGATGGATGATGTGATAAGAAAATGTGGGAGGCAAGTTGGTGGCCATAAGGAAGGAACAATATGATCAATGGTTGAGAGGATGTATGATTGGAAGAGCTTTATTCTACCTTTCATACAAAAAGGTGGTGATGCCCTGATAGGTCATAGCGCTCCACACTATTTTCGCATTTTCTTAAAGGATGAAAAACCAGTGATGCAATGGCAACACTATTCTCTTGATACAAAATGGGAACCTAAAGAACCTTACTCTCTCTTAACTTCAATCCCGAG
Organism: Dipteris shenzhenensis; assembly: GCF_047967505.1. NCBI lineage: Eukaryota > Viridiplantae > Streptophyta > Polypodiopsida > Gleicheniales > Dipteridaceae > Dipteris > Dipteris shenzhenensis. The sequence goes on from NC_141621.1 coordinate 1,081,101, forward strand.
CAAAGAAATGCATCCAACATGGGCTCCTATAAAAGAATTCAGCGAGAAATCCAAAGGTGAAATAGAAGGCTTAAAAGCTTTTATTGCATACAAAGAGGAAATGCTCCCGAGATTTCCTGATTGGAAGCCCTCTTGGAAGGAACACACTACTGTTGTAATTAGCAAGACCTACCAATTGATAAAGGACCTTGCAAAAATGCGAGAAGATGATATTAAGGCAGAACAGCCTTTATTTTGGCCAAATGTTGGTAATGACTTGCATCCAGCATGTGGTCTCTTTGAAAATGAGTTTGAATCGTTGCTCCCACGTCCATATTGTGGACCCAAGAAGAGAGAGTTTATGCCACAAATAGACATAGATGTCCATTGTTTTGTTGCAGTTTGACCATCAGATGATGAACATGAGAACGTGAAGTTTTGGGTTGCGAAAGTAGTTGACGTGAGCATGGATGACCGAGGGAGAGCTACAACATTTATAGCAGTATGGTATGAGCCAAGGGGTAGGAAGGAGAACTAAGATAATAGTACATTGTGTAGTAGTTGTCTAGAAAAGGAATGGGTCCCAAACCATGAAGCAATTTCAAGACTTTCCACAGAGACAGTCATAGTATCCTGGAAATCAAGGTCAAAGAAAACAAAGAAGCACATGGGGTATGATGTAGAAGACAAAATAAAATTACCGCAACCAATTATTACGCACATTACAGAGTTCATAAAGATGCTCGCTCGGGAGGAAGTAGAAGGAGATAGCGCAAATGAAGAATGCCCATGATAACACCATTCAAATATCGAGAAAGAGTGAAGGTGGTGGTGGTAGTCAGATGAGAGTGAATGAAGATGGCACCCAAGCAACAAGTGATGACAGAAAGGACATTTTGAACAAGCAATTGTTTGGATCGCTCATTTCTGTGATCATGATAGAAAAGGACATTCAAACAAGCAAATGTTTGGATCGCCCATTTGTACTAAACTCATTGTAAAGGAAAAATTAAATTATTGAAAAGGCCAAAGGAGATCCTCTATACAAAGACTCATCCAGAGCAATATTTGTTGTAAAACTTATGACATGATAATGTAAAATTGCAAGCATAGCTATTGCTATTTTTTGGAGTACAAAAGAGGCTTCCATCATGTCTCATGTCTATATAAACCTTTTAATTTCTTGAATATTCAAGAGTGTTATAGTTTTCTGCATTGAAAGTAAAAAGAGGCTCAGGTCTCTTATGTATACATTTTTAAAATGTTGTGAATCCTTAATAGCATGGTTTTTCATGGATTTAAACTAATAACTCGGATTTTTTATTTTAAGAATATGATTCTTATAAATAAGAAATACAAATTTAGGATTTAATAGTAGTTTTTGCATTATTTGTACAACATTGTAGAGAGATATTTTGAAATGTATTATGTGAAAATGATAGTGCCAGAAAGTAAACTTTTGATTCTCGAATGACAGTTTCATAAAGTAAACTTTTCATTTGGGAAGGATTTTAAGGAATAGTCCAAAAGTAGACATATGAGTCCAAAATTAATGAAATAAGTGTTATAAAGTAATCTTAGAGGCAATTCCCATGTACCCTTATTTTTTTCCACACAAAGTAAACTTAAAGGCAATTTTGATGCAAACTTGCAAGACAAACTTTTGCATATCATGAAAACTAAGGTATTGTGTTAGAGACTATCACAATGATGCTAGAAACAATGTTGCATAATCATGTTGAAAATAATGTTGCTTAATCATGCTGCAAACAATTTTTCTTGCTAAGAAATACGAGACTAACAACTAGTGACAAGTGCTTTTGGTGTGACCCTATTGGTGTAGACTATGTGGGAAGAGTGCTGAAATGCAATGTAGAGCAGATATGTGAAACATATTTTTCTTCTATTTGCACACTCTTTGCACAAACTAGGGAAAAAATAGCTTGTGAAGTAGTTGCCAGTAAAAGGGGTATGAATCAAATGAGGGCATCAAACCCTTATGTGCCTATAGGCAGCCTACGTGGGATGTGGAGACTATGAAAGTCCTACTTAGGGAAGTCATAATAAACACCTATTTCATTAATTTTGGACTAGTGCACTATCCAAATTCGTTTTGTGAGATAATTTTGGATAAAGCATTTAAAAAAAAGAGGCTCTTATAAAACAAAACTTTGAGTCAAAAAGTAAGATTTTAAAAAATCAAATTAGAAAAAATGACGTGACATGTTATTAAAACTAGAGTACATTAAAAAAACAGGACTTCATGTTGTTAAAAAAGTAAGATTTTAAAAAATCAAATTAGAAAAAAAACTAGAGTACATTTAAAAAAAAGCATGACACATTTGTACAAGAAGTAGATCATATAACTCAAAGCCATATGGTGTTAAAAAACACCTTCTATTAGCTCAGCCTAGAAGATGTCATCTTTGTCTCTCTTGTCTATTACAACTTTACATTAGAGAACTAAAAAGTCTTTGTGGAACTGTAGTTTCATTTCTTATCTATTATAGTTACTTTAGAAAACACATAAGTCTATGGAATTAAATTTCACAGTTACTTTAAATTTCTATGGAATTAAATTTCCATCACTTTACTATTAAGTCATTAGAGAGAGCATATGTCCTCAAAAGTGCCTACTATGGCATTGGCTTCATGAAAACAAGTGGACTTTAACCTTGCAGGCCATGCGTAACTAGGGCTGGCATCGCAAATCTCCTCACAGACTCTCCTCACAACTTGTTTCGAATCTTCTGCCGACTTGTAAGCATTCAACAACTCTTCTTTTCTCTCTTGGCTTTCCTCATCTTCACCATTTTTTTCAATACAGCTTCTAGCCATTGCCATATCCTGTATGAAAATTTAACTGGTTCGCATAAGAAGTACGCGATTAAAAGAAGCGAAAAAGAAAGCTAAGGATATTCACCTCTTCTGCTGAGTTCAAATCAAGCAACCATGTGCGTAACATATCCTCCTCAAATGATTTTCCCTTCATTGGTCCATACAAAAGAGATCTAAGACAAAATTTGAGTTCAGTAAATGAAGTCGGGTAGTAACAAGTCATTGTCTTAGAGGGAAAGTGGGAGAAGGAGAGTGAGGGAGCGATAGCAAGGGATGCACAGTGAGCTGCCCCTCCTTCAAGAGTGATAGAAAGTGAGGGAAGACGTAAAGTGAAAGACGAATACAAGTTAATCAGAAGGACTAGGATGTAAGAAATAAGAGAGTGTTTGTGGAAGGACTACGATGGAAGAATACAAGTGCACTAAGGCACGATGTGTTTGCTATGATAAGGATAAGGGTTGGAATAAAGTGAGAGAAGCATTGGAAATGCTCTACTTTAAGTAAGTGGAGACTGTCCAACTGAATAAAATTTTGCAGAGCATTGGGAATGCTGTACTTTAAGTGAGTGGAGCATTGGGAATTGATACTTTGCCATGAAATATATTACAAATATTACATCATCACATATTCATATCAAAATTCTCATCACAGAAGGTTATATTTCCTAATAATCACATCATCACACATTCATATCATAAAATTGTGTGCATGAAATAAATATATAAATATCATGACTAAATGCCACTTAAGTAATAAGTCAAAAATTGGTGTATAATCAACAAAAACTACATCATGATTCATACATTGCAACAAATAAATGTCAACCATAATATTCATGGAGTAAACAACATCATGAGAATATGCTCCTCATGCATATATACAAACACAACATCATACATGCATCACAACTCTTCTGATGCTTCTAGTGGAGACTATGGCAACTCTTCTGATGCTTCCAATGGAGGATGTGGTGCTCTAGATGTACACTCAGTCTCTACTTCTTCTCTGTAGTATGTAGTGCTTTCGGAGTAGACTCAGTATCCTCTTCCTTAAATGAAGCAGAGGCTGTAGCAACTCTTTTGATGCTTCCAGTGGAGGCTGTGGTGCTGTAGGTGTACACTGAGTCTCTACTTCTTCTATAGTGTGCAGTGCTTTCATAGTAGACTCAGTCTCCTCTTCCTTAAATGCAAGCTCTGATATTGCTTCAATTGCACATTGTATTCTAATGGCAGCAATTAGGTCTCGAATGATTTCAGCCCTAAACAATTGTTTATCCTCCTCTGAATATTTGAGCTCCAAAGAGTCTTCCGATGAGATATATGGCTTAAGTGAGAAAATTTCTTTGAAAATCAACATGCAGTTGTAGGCAACTCTCCACCCACAACTATGCCCATCTTCCTGCTCTATACTAAACGCTTTTGGAAGTCTAGCGAGTCTTTGTACTATCCTGTTTCTCTGATAGCAGATACCAACTTCTCAATCGACCTGCTCATCATGACATATTAAAAAAACTTAGTGTGTCTATTACATAAGGTACATAATATAGAAGTAACAACATATTAATAGAATACTTACGTTTGCACTGAGCCATGAAAGCCTGCAATCGAGTTAACAAACCAACAATAGTTGTCTTCAAGGTCCCAAACCACCAGACTCCAATGTTCCCTACACGAATAATTAAGAACCATTATTATTTAACACAATGTTGCCAGTATTAGATGAAAATAAAGGTTGCCATGATACTTACATCTCATGATATGCCATAAATAGGACTCACACACCATGTAAATGTAAAGGCTGTAACCATTTACAAACATCGGCTATCGTCTTTCTGATATCGCTAAGTACAGGAGAAAGGAGGGAATCCAACATATACACACGGTTTTGTACGGCTCTACAAAATCGTGAGATAACTATACTGCACCAACAAATAAATGAATATTAGCTTATTAGATTTAATCAAAATATAGAATTATCAAGCAGAGAAAAAGTTTGTATTAAACCTGAGAATGGCCATCATAACGTTGTTATTGACCTCATTTGAAGCTCTAGAGAGGATTGAAATCTCCTCTCCCCCAAATTCAAGATATTGATGTCTATGTTGAATCATAACCCTAACATTAAAAAAGCTTCCCAATTCTTCCAATGAAGCCATGTTTGTAGAGTTGAGGTCTTCTATCCCCTACTCTTTGACGGCATTCATTTCGCACTCCTCTGAGCCATTATCTATTTGCCTTGTGGGAGGGTCCATAATGTCACCTTAATGATTGCTCGAATGGTACATGTTATAAATGCATAGAGATGCAAATCCGTATATGTTGATAATGTGGTGTCATTTTGTATCTCAAAAATTTTAACAAGTACCAAAAAGCAATTGTAGCCCATCCTCCATCCACAATTATAGATGTGGCTATCCTCTTGATGTGATACCTGACATGTTATATACTCTATTTGTTGTGCCAAGTCACATTGCCACATTATTGTGTCAATAGCACCTACTAACTTTCGAGCTGATCTGCACATCAAAACATATAACAACAGTGAATATGTGCATTGCATATCAATCTACATGTTAAGAAGTGACAACAAGTGTAGTCTATACTTACTCTAACACAGTGCCATGTGATGTCATTGAGTTGGCAAAGAAGCACTTCTTAGCAAAGATGTCCACGACTACCAGACTCCAATGTGAGCTGCATTATCAATAAAGAATAATTACTGTGTTTGAGACAATTCTAGAAATGCAATAGAAAAAACAAGTAGGGTTTGATGCTTACTTCTCATAATATGCTGTAAAAATAACTCATGCCTCATTCATAGGAACATGCTTCAACTACTTGCAAACATCCTCTATGGTTTCTTCTTTGTTGCTAAGCACTTCCGAAATACGAGGATCGAGCATATATGAAATGCTTTGTATATTTTGCGGAAAATTTGCTATAACATTACTATATATTAAAAAAAGTATTTGCTTCTTGGGTTTAATCAAAATAAGCAAAGTATAAAGCCAAGGAAAAGGCTGCATCAAACCTGAGGATGGTTGTAATGAATTTGACATTAACCTCTTTCTTAGGATTCAAGAGAATTAAAATCTCTTCTTCACCAAATTTAAAAAAATGAGGTTGTTGTTGAATTAATAGCATAGTAGTGAATGAACTTCCAATCTGCTCCAATAGATTCATATTTTCATGACTCATCTTATTGAGAGAGTAGTCTACATCGTATTCTTCTTCACCTGCTATGTCTTCTACATCCTCCTTCTGCTATAAAAATATAAAAAAGTTATGCGATGTACACATCCCAAATAAAGGCTTAAACAAGCAGATAAGGTTTCATACATGCTTTCATTAGAGTGAATCTCTCCTCCTCTTGGAGCAAAAATTTAAAAAGTAAGGTTTCATACATGCTTTCATTAGAGTGAGTCTCTCCTCCTCTTGGAGGAAAAATTTAAAAAGTTATGAGATTTACACATCCCAAAAAAAAATAAAGGTTTAAATAATCATAGAAGTATAAAGATAGCATGCTTTCATTAGACTCAGTCTCTTCTCCTCTTAGAGGAAAATATAAAAAAGTTAGGAGATTTACACATCCCAATTAAAGGCTTGAACAAGCATACAAGTATAAAGATAAGGTTTTATACATGCTGCAATGTAGTCATATTTTCACGTTGTTTCCCAATGGTACCAATTAGATGCTGAATACTCTCAACCCGAAATGCTAGCAGATCGGCTTCTGTATATGATTCCTTTTCGACTGGTAACTCCAAATCAAAAATCTTTCTAAGAAACAACATGCAGTTGTAGGCAACTCTCCACCCACAGCTGTGCCCATCTTTTTGCTCCACTGGTAGACCTCTTTTGAATTCTACTTGGTCTTGTTGCTCCATGGTTGTTTTGATAGCAGATACTAGCCGATATGCAGCACTGTCCATCATGACATATTAAATATATTAATATGTCATGATTATAAGATACAAAATAAGAAAGTAACAAAAATATTAAGAGAATAATTACCTTGGGGAGTTGGCATGATAGCCTTCCATTGAATTCACAAACCACAAATGGTTGACTTCAAGGTCCCAAGCGATCAGACTCCAATGTGAGCTACACGACCAGAATAAAAATGATTATTATTTTACACAAACTTGCCAAAGAAATAGTAAAAATAAGGTTAGAGTTGATACTTACTCCTCATGATAAGGCATAAAGATGACTCACACCCCATCTAAATTCAAAGGGCTTAACCAGGTACAAACATCTTCTATAGTCTTTTGGGGAGAGCTAAGAATAGAAGAAAGGAGAGCATCGAGCATGTAGACACGATGCTGCACTGCACTAGGAAGCTGAGAAATAACTACACTGCACCAAGAAATAAACAAACGTTAGCTCATAGAATTGATTTGCATTCTGCACTAGGAAACTGATATATAACTACACTGTAAACAAATAAACAAATGTTAGCTCATTGAAATAGCAACAAATAAACAAAACGTTACCTGAGAATGGCCAGGATAGCATTGTCATTAACCTCTTTTAACGGATTGGAGAGGATTGAAACCTCCTCTCTACCAAAGCTCAAATACTGAGTTTCTCATTTCAAAATGATCCTAACTTCAAATGAGCTCTCCATTTTATCCAATGCACCTAAATTTGTAGAATGGGTCTCTGTCATAGCTTGTATTCTATGTTTGTGGTCATTCTGCTTTTCCATGGTGTCTTTAAAGCTCTTGTGCTCATGGGATTCTTCAATCAAATTTAGAGGTGGTTGCATTGCTGAAGTAGAAGGGAGTGCCTCCATATTGACTTAATCCATTTCTTCTCCTTCTATTGCTTGTAAACAAATATGAGAGATTAGATTCATTATCTTTAAATTTAAATCTTATTTAAAAAATTGTATTTAGTTGAGAAATAGAGCGTTCATACCGCTAAGTATTGTCGTAGTGGCTTTTTACATAACCCTGCGAGCCATAATTATCAAAGAAGGCATCATCATGTTTGTCTTCATCCACCAACCTCTCTCTGAGCGGGTCATGTAAGTCCATCTTTTCATCATCATCAACTGGGACATTAATATGATCTTCAAGGTAATCATCCATGTCATCAATGTCCTTGTGCTCTATCTCTTTTTCATAGCCTGTGGTTAGATCTACTTGAAGCTGAAAATAAGCCATGAAATGCTTGTTTTCAATAATATTTGTGGAGTTGCCTTTTCTGAGGAGATCCTTAAATAAATATCCCATCCTGCACAAGGTGACCTCCCAACTTGCCGGTAGCAAATTCTCCATCATGGTAAGCAAGAGACTCCCACTTTTTGTAGGACCTCCATAGTTGTTTTTTTGATAATGTATGGACCTGGGAATATCTTGCTCTTCTAGCATCAATCTCAAATTATTTGAATTCCCTCTTATGTTCTTTTGTAAGGAGTGATTAGGGTTGGGACTCCTCATACACAAAACGAATGATTCAAGAGATTGAATCGCTATGCCACATTCTCTCTTACCTCTCTTTGCTGCATAAACACCACTATAGATCTTCAAATCTGATGAATATGCTAGCTCTAGAGTAACCTGCATGGCTTCTTTGTCTTTTTTATCAACAAAAATGACAATGTTGCAAATTGCCACTTTGCTAATGGTGGTATATACTATTCTATCAATGAAGTTATGGATATCATCGCTAGAAACTTCATTGATAAAGAATAGTTGTGGCTTATCCCATGCTGACTCATTCTTGATGAAGTCATCTTCTGAAACTCCCCTAAAGTTCACAAGCTTTCCAGACTCTGCCGTAACCTCTACATTGAATTGAAATCTTTGGTGCATATCTGTCGACATCCTTATCTCGCTGATTAATCTTTCCACATATGCAACCACTTGTTGTAAGATTTCTTTTCTCATGTATGGCACCTGTATTTTGCACTGGATGTTACCCAAGGGTCAAGGCTTGACAAGACAATAGGGAGTTAATGCAGATGGCACCTGGCAAGGGACTATCACATTGAGCAATAAGACAATGGGGAGTCAATGCACCCAAGGGGCAAGGCTTGGCAAGACAAGTGGGAGTTAATGCAGATGGCACCTGGCAAGGGACTGTCGTGACATTGAGCGATAAGACAATGGGGAGTCAAATTATGTAGATGGCATGAATTGAGACTATTTAAGAGCAACAATTTAAATTGTAAACATATGTTCAATCGGGGACGAGCATTTTCTGAGCGAAATCTTCCGAGCGTCCGAGCGAAGGAAAAAAAAAGCTTCCAACTATGCATAAATATGGCAAAAATCGATCAGAAGAAAACATAGTTTCACTTAAAAATATGCAAAGTATATAGCAATGCCCTTATTTTATACAAAAATCTTTAGGTGAATCTGTAGGAATGGTGAGAGCATAATGGGATGGCTTTTGAAGAAACCCACATGTAGAGTAGACTTCTCTATGAAAATTTCCTTATGATCCTTCTTACAACTTTTACTTAATAGGAGGTGACATTGAAAACCCTATCTCAACCTATCTTAGGAAATATCCATTCCACGCCATGCAAATGACATCAAATGGACATAATACTTTGCATAGACCTTAAACTTTCCCATTTTAATGCTTGTGCAAAGTATCATGCTTATCAAATATTATTCTCCCATCCTGCATAGACAAAGGAATTTTACCAATTTGCACAATAGGATGTGCAGTATCATCACCAGTCTCCACAAATCCTGGTCTCTCCATTTTCCTTGCATCCTGCATCCATTCTGCATGATCTGTCATGTGGTTTGACACACCTGAGTCAACATACCACACATCATTTCTTTCTTCTGCACTTGTCACAGAATTGGTCATGTGCTGCACCATAAACAAATGCTCATTTCTGTCATCATCCTGTCTACTAGAGGATGCATAATTGCCTTGCTGCAATTTTCCATTCATAATGTCATTCTGCTTTTTGTAGCAGTCTTTAGCCAGATGACCCATTTTACTGCAATAGTAGCATTCAACATTACTGTTTGCATTTTGGCCTCTTTGCCATCCACCACGACCTCTTTGGCTCCCCCTACCTCTAGAGTTACCATGTCCTCCTCCAAAGGGCTGGTTTTCTTGAGTTTGCTGCATATTCTGATTTCTACCATGGCCTTCAGATCGGCCTCCTCTACCTCTGCCTCTACCTCTTCCAGCATTTGAGTAGAAGACAGTTTCTTTTGAAGTTCCTCCTGAAGAAGATGCACCACCATTTCTCTGCTCTTCATAAATTAGAAGAGCAAACAACTCCTCAAAATCAGGAAATTTTTCGCGGACGGCAATGGATGTCTGGAACTGTGCATAATCCTTTCCTAGACCATTCAAGGTCACAGAAACTAGATCATCGTCTTCCACTGGCGACCCAATGGAAGCAGGTGCATCTGCAATTTTCTTCACCTTCGTGTGGTAGTCATTGATGCTCACATTTTCTCTCTGCACATTGTGCAACTCCTGCTTGAGCTGCATTTTCCTGGCTTGCGTATTTGTGCTGTACATTTTTGCCAAAGTATCCCATGCCTCCTTTGGCGTTCTTGCATCCTGAATATGCACAATCATAGAATCCGAAATATTGATAGACAGCCAGTACATAACTTTTCTAGCTCTCTCATGCCATCGTTTAAATGCCTGCATTTCCTGTTGATTGGGAACATTAGGAAGAACTGGTTCTTCTTCAATTTCTGTAATGAACTCTCAATAGCCTTTTCCCATAAGGAAATTCGTCATTCTAAACTTCCATGCTTGGAAGTTGTTCTTGTCAAGCTTTTCAGTGACAATCTGTGAAAGAGAATCAGATGCCATTACAGAACACTGCAAAAAATCCTGTCACTGTAAAAAACACAGCTTTTGCCTCACACGGGCAAATCTGCAAAACTAAGGAAAGTGGTATTTGACCACACAGTCACTTCCTAGTGACGATTTTGCATCAACAGGCAATAAGGATGATTCTGCAACTCCCAATATCTCTACGCATAGGCATACGATGCAATTTCTGTGGCAACTTTTCACCGACCTGCAGAGCAGTGGTCGCACAGCAAAAACAAGGCCTTTTTTTTTGAGTGCCTACGAAGAACTTCCGCCTTCAAAATGGGCCCCGAAATGGCCTCGAATGGCATCTCAATCTGAGACAGTGCACTCTTGCACTTCTGGCTGTGCTACCTGTAGAGATTTGCTCCCAAACTCGAAAAAGGAAAGCATTACTGGTCCTCTTACCAGGACACCGCGAACTTGGTTTGCTTTCTTGAACTCCTTACCACGAACCAAGCTCTGATACCATGTGAAGATAGCGGGAGAGAGGGAAGGAGTCTCACTTGCGGCTTTCTAACATACACAATGGGGGAATACACACAAAGGTGGAGGCTGAAAACAGTTTTCCTCTTCTTAGTTGTGAAAGCCAAAAGAACTCTAGTACAAAGAAATAGAAGAACCCTATATGTGGGTCTCAAACCAAACTCAGCTAACTAAGGTGGCATACTAACTGAGCCACGAACTAGAGTAGATAAGGATAGCTGTCATCCAGCTATTATTCATGGGCGGTGTACCGACCGCATCTGCAGCTAACAAGTCGATGACATAAATGCACAGCGGTCGCCCTGGCATATCACGAGTGGAGCTCGATATCTCAACAACAAGCACCTAGAGCATGGTATGACAAGATAGGACAGTATCTTGTCACTATTGGCTTTCAGATTTCCAAACCAGATTTCTCACTTTATGTGAGAAAAACAGAGAAAGGTATTATGCTGCTTGTCATTTACGTTGATGATTTGATCATCACAGGTGATAGTGATGAAGATATCCTTCATGTGAAAATGCTATTGAAGCAGAAGTTTGAGATGAAGGATTTGGGAGAGCTGCGTTATTTCTTGGGCATTGAGGTGATTAGATCACCAAGTGGGATACAGCTCTTGCAGAGGCAGTTTGGATTGGACATGCTGTCCAAATATGGGATGACAGGCTGTAAGCCTATTTCAGTTCCTTTGGAGCAGAATGTGAAGCTGAGCGCAGATGCAGGTGAGCTTTTGGAAGACCCTACTATGTACAGACGCATAGTAGGAAGTTTGATTTATATGACTATTACCAGGCCAGATTTGAGCTATGCTATTGGATTGGTAAGTCAATTTATGCAGACTCCAAGGAAACCGCATTTGGATGCAGCTAGACACATACTCAGGTATGTGAAGTCCACATTGCAGTATGGACTATTTTATGAGGCTAGGGTTCAGATACAATTGCATGGATACACTGATGCTGATAGGGTTGGTAGTATTTCTGATAGACTTTCTACCAGTGGATATGTGCTCTCTTTTGGGAGTGTTGCAGTCACTTGGAGCAGCAAGAAACAGCCTACAGTTGCCTTGTCAAGCACAGAGGCTGAGTACAGGGGTGCAGCAATGGCTGCATGTGAGGTAGCTTGGTTGCATAAGCTACTCTATGATATGCATAAGTCTACAGATGGGCCAGTTGTCATTTATTGTGACAACATGAGCAGTATACACTTGGCAAATAACCCAGTCTATCATGCTAGAACAAAGCACATTGAGGTAGCTGACATATTCATGAAGGCATTGGGTATAGAGAAGCTGCGCAAGTTCAGAGACCTGCTTGGTGTGCAGGAATTGAGATTGAGCTCGAGGGGGAGTGTTGAGATATTGAGCTCCACTCGCGATATGCTAGGGTGACCATTGTGCATTTATGTCACCGTCGACTTGTTAGCTGCAGATGTGGTTGGTACACCGCCCATGAATAATAGCTGGATGACAGCTATCCTTATGTACTCTAGTTTGTGGCTCAGTTAGTATGCCACCTTAGTTAGCTGAGTTTGGTTTGAGACTCACATATAGGGTTCTCCTATGTCTTTGTACTAGAGTTCTTTTGGCTTTCACAACTAAGAAGAGGAAAACTGTTTTCAGCCTCCACCTTTGTGTGTATTCCCCCTTTGTGTATGTGAGAAAGTTGCAAGTGAGACTCCTTCCTTCTCTCCCACTATCTTCACACTTCTCAGCTTTTGGATCCAACTTAGATCTCAACTCATCTGGTGCATGAACATAGGCAATGCAACAAAAAACTTTCAAATGAAAAATATCTGGTTTCCTACCAATATACCTCTCCTCTAGCATCATGCCATGTATTGCTGTAGTGGGAGTGTTGTTCATTATGTAGACTGCTATAGCAACTGCTTTAGCCCAATAATAATATGGCAGGTCTTTTTCATTGAGCATGGCACAAGATACCTCTCCAATATGCATGTTTTGCCTTTGTGCAACTCCATTTTGCTGTAGGGTATGACTGCATGAATATTGCTGCTTTATGCCATGCTCCTGCAAGAAACTTGCATAGCTTTAAAAGCTTTGAAATGCCCAAACACTTCACTTTTCTTTTTCATAACATACACCTTAACTTTTCTGTTGTAGTCATCAATTAAAGTGACAAAATAATGACAGCCTCCAATAGATGCAGCTTTAGTAGTCCACGCATCAGAGTGGATTAATTCCAATGGCCTCTTACTCTCTTGAACATGTCTAGGAAATGGTTTCCTTGCTTGTTTTCCAAATTTACAGGCTTCACATACCTTATGCATTTCTGCAACCTTGAACTTAGGCTATCCTGCAACAATAGTTTGCATTAATTTAAGTCGCTGTACATTAACATGACCAATGCGTTTATGCCAGATATCAATATCTGCAACTACACCAGTCCCATGTGCAAACATTGCTGCACTCAATTCAGGCATGTCCGCATCCAACGTAAACATCTTGCCCTGCGTCTTCCCTTTTGCTATCAAGCGACCTTTATTTTAAATATGCCTCAACAAAGCATCCATGAGGATTAAATCTGACCTACAAGCCCTGCTCAACCATTTGACCAAGAGAAACTAGGTTCTTGGTGATATTCGGGACATCATTAGACATGTATTTCTTTTTTCCATCCTGCATAGACAAAGGAATTTTACCACTCTGCATAATAGGATGTGTAATATCATCACTAGTCTTCAAAAATCCTGGTCTTTCCATTTTCCTTGCATCCTACATCCATTATGCATGACCTGTCATGTGGTTTGACGCATGTGACTCAACATACCACACTTCATTGCTTTCTTCTGCACTTGTCACGGTATTGGTCATGTGTTGCACCATAAACAGATGCTCATTCCTGTCATCACCCTGTCTACTAGAGGATGCATAATTGCCTTGCTGCAATTTTTCAGTCATGATGTCATTCTGCTTTTTATAGCAATCTTTAACCATATGACCCATTTTACCATAGTAGTAGCAATCAACATTGTTGTTTGCATATTTGTGCTATACGTTTTTGTCAAAGTATCCCATGCCTCCTTCGGCGTGCTTGCATCCTAAATATACACAATCATAGAATCTCAAATACGGATAGAGAGTCAGTATATAACTTTTCTGGCTCTCTCATGCCAGCCTTTAAATGCCTGCAGCTCTTGTTGATTGGGAACATTAGGAATAACTGGTTCTTGTTCAGCTCCAGTAATGAACTCCCAATAGCCTTTTCCCTTAAGGAAATTTGTCATTCTAAACTTCCATGCTTGGAAGTTGTTCTTGTCAAGCTTTTCAGTTACAATCTGTGAAAGAGCATCAGACACCATTACAGAACACTGCAAAATATTCTATCACTGCAAAAAAAACACAACTTCTGTCTCACAAGGGCAAATCTACAAAACTGACGAGTGGTATTTGACCACACAGTCACTTCCTAGTGACGATTATGCATCAACAGGCAATAAGAATGATTCTGTCACTCCCAATATCTCTGCACACAGGCATATGATGTAATTTTTGTGATAACTTTTCATCGACTTGTAGAACAGTGGTCACACAGGAAAAACAAGGCACTTTCTTGAGTGCCTGCGAAAAACTTCCGCCACCAAAACGGGCCTCGAAATGGCCTCGAATCAAAAAAATAATTTCACCAAAGGCTTCGCCCTCTCCGGTAGCATACACTGCCCTCTTGCCACACCGCGAAGGGCGTCCCAATCTGAGACAGTGCACTCTTGCACTTTTCGGATGTGCTACTTGTAGAGATTTTCTCCCAAACTCGAAAAAAAAGAAAAGCAACACTGATCCTCTTACTAGGACACCGCGAACTTGGTTTGCTTTCTTGAGCTCCTGACCACGAACCGAGCTCTGATACCATGTGAGGAGAGTGGGAGAGAAGGAAGGAGTCTCGCTTGCAGCTTTCTCACATACACAATGGGAGAATATACACAAAGGTGGAGGCTGAAAACAGTTTTCCTCTTCATAGTTGTGAAAGCCAAAAGAACTCTAAGTACAAAAGAATAGGTGAACCCTATATGTGGGTCTCAAACCAAACTCAGCTAACTAAGGTGGCATACTAACTAAGCCACTAACTAGCGTACATAAAGATAGCTGTCATCCGGCTATTATTCATGGGCGGTGTACCAACCGCATCTGTAGCTAACAAGTCGGTGACATAAATGCACAATGACCACCCTGGCATATCACGAGTGGAGCTCGATATCTCAACAAGAGAGAGAGAGAGAGAGAGAGAGAGAGAGAGAGAGAGTCTAACAAGGATGTGTACATGTATACATGAGTAAGGGCAGGGCGAGGGAAGGGACGTCCATGTTTAAGTGTTCGTATGTGTATGCACGTGAGGGAGAGAAAAAACACGTGGCCTTCAAACCTGGAATTAAAGAATTTTTAGATCCGACGGGTCATGTTACCCGTGTCTTTAATTGGTTGATGGGGGCCTAGGTGTGTAGGGCAAGTTGTATACAAATCACCCCACACCCCTTTTGCAATCGAGTTGCAACCGTGGCCACCGTCCCCATCTTGAGAGATATGCTACAAGTCCCTTTTGCAACCGAGTTGCAACCATGGCCACTTTGAAAGAATGCTGGGATGCACTCTCACTCTCTCTCAAATAAACGCTTTTGTTGTGACATCACCCACGTCCCTTTTCACTCTCCCCTTTGACGCCCTCTCTTGAGACTGTACAGCTTCCCATCGCCTACACCCTCATTCCAACGACCTCTCGACAGCCAGACAGCCAGCCAGTACACCTTTGAGTCGCTTCAACTTCATCATTCCCTCAGGTACCCATCTCTTACTTTTTTGCTTTAACGCTGTCATTTGTGTAAAACAGAGAGGGTGAAAGGGAGATTTGGGTCAAGAAGGTAAAGAGTAGAAGAAGGCATTAGCACACGGCACGTTAGCACATTCGACCGATTGGGTCCTTTTTCGGATTGGAAATTCACCTTTTAGTGGCTTGAAGGAAGCCATTTGAGTTGTGCATCTCGATCCATTTGTGTATGTAACGCTTGCACCATTAGAAATCGACTTAGATGACTTAAGATACAAAGACACTGTAGCAATATTTAAGATGTACCTAGTAAGTGTTCTCATTTCAATTTGTTTTCTTTGTTTGAGCATCTGCTGATTTTTTTTGGTTGGGATTGAAGGAGCAAGCTTTTCTCCTTTTGCTTCAGGTAACTCCGCAAGTCCAGTATTGTCATGCAACCTACTGTAAAGCCTTTGTTTCCAGTTAATCCGCATTCTGTATGAGTGCCTTTTGAACAATCGCTGCAGTTTTAACTCAGCATGTCACTTTCATCCATGCAAAGTGGGAACCGAAACGTAGCCATTGCAGTGGACCTGAGTAATGAGAGTGCCTGTGCTGTGCGTTGGGCTGTTGTCAATTACCTTCGTCCAAGCGATTCTGTTCATGTGCAACCTACGTATGGGGCCGACTGAAGAGCCATGGATCAATCGATTGACCCAAGCACCGGAAACTTCAGGATAATTTCGATACATTAACTTCGAACAAGGCAGCTGACCTTGCAAAGCCAATTTTGGATGCTCGAATTCCATATAAGGTCCATATTGTCAAGGATCATGACATGAAGGAACGAATCTGTCTTTAGGTGGAGAGGCTTGGTATCAATGCTGTTATAATGGGAAGTAGAGGGTTTGAGCTTCTAAAAAAACCCATAAAGCTCGCCTGGGGATTTTGACTATTGCGTTCATCATTGTCATTGTCCTGTAGTGGTGGTACGATATCCTGAGGATGAAAAAGAGGGTGATGGACCTGGAACTTTGGAGAAACTCCCTGAGGAGGAGGAAGATTTCCATGATGTGCTTATGGTTGGAGATCAAGAAAAGAAAGGTAGTGCTATGGATATAGCCCCCGCTGTAGCTTAAGAAGTGTAATTAAGTAGCTTGAACCCTTTCTAGCATGAGAGGCTATATAGGAAAGTGCCTATGGCACCCCTTATACATAGAGATGTATTCAAAGGGTAGTTACTTTGTTTTAGTCACAGCATCTTTTTAGTTTTTATGAATCTCTAAGACTAGTAAGGGATGATCCGTTTGAAGATTCGGCGTTCTATTTATTGCAGGCAGCCTAGAGGAAAGTTTTCCTATTGGGAGCCTTTCCCCTTGTCACAGTCTTAGACATTGATTTCAAAAGATCCAATGGTTGAAATTGTATCTTATTTTTGTTATTGAAGGAGAAAGCAAAGGAGGAGGAAAAGCAAGAAGGAAAAAGCTACCCAGCCTTGATAGGCATAGAGTGATAGACTATGAGCATAGATTTCCATTTTGAGATTTTGTTTCTTCTTCCATGTTTCATTTGCTGCTGAAGACCATAGAGTGGGGCTTTTGATCATTGATCTTGCACGTTGTTCTTAGGTGCCATTCTTCTTTTTCCATGTTCCCTCGTTTTGCCATTTTTGGCCTTGTGCCTTCAGCAGCAGCTATGTGCCATTGTTTCTCTTCACTTGGTGTTGGCTTAACGTTCTCGAAAGAGTCAAAAACTCTTTTGGGTTGATGTTCTCGAAAGAAACAGGCAACTTCGATAACGGATGACTTTAAAAGCTTGGGCTTGTGATTTCTCGTCTGTGTAGAATATATTGGTCATGGGCAATGGATTTTCTTTAGTGCTTCATGATACTGTCAAGGCTTTTCATAGTGACCATTTTTCTTTGCTTAAGGTAACAACAGTTTTGGTCAGGCTTGGAGCCCATCATGTGCGGTCGTATTATGCGTAATCTATCTTTTTAGTGGGTCTGGCTCCTCTTCATGCATCGTTCATGTAGTGGCTAAGTCCGTCTCTTTTATTTTGCCAGCTTTTAGGTAGGTTGTAATAAGGCGACTCTAAGGAAGTTCATTCACTCTTTTGGCTGCAGTATGGCTAGCAATGAGCACCTACACATCACTATATTATGTAATGAAGAATGGATGTTCCCAAATTTTACAAGAGTACAGCATATGCGAAAGGGATCGAGAAATTACGTCTAAAGGGGACCGTAGGAGGCCCTGTCACCCTGGAACACAACCTATAGAGCAAAGGCGAGCAAAAACAATGATCTCTTTGTTTTAGTTTTAAAAGAGAGTTTGATTGAGTATGCATGTGCTTCCTAAGTTAGGAATGTAATTTTGCATCTTTGTAGGAAGCGGTATGTAAGTGTAAGGGGTCCATTTAGTTTCTTATGTTTTAAGAGAGAGAGAGAGAGAGAGAGAGAGAGAGAGAGAGAGAGAGAGACTTTATTCTTGTTTTTTGGAAGATTTTGTTTCTTGATTTGCTTAGTCACCTTCTTCCTTTCTTCTTTATCTCCTGTTTTCTTTCTCTTTTGTTTATTAAAGATGTGTTTTAGTAAGCACTAGGTTTTCCCAAGAGACTCCGTGGGTCTTTAGAAACCCGGTATAGATGCTTATGCTTGGGCACTAATGATGACAGAAGTGTTGCTTTGCTTGCTAAGTATGTCTTCCTTTTGTAATTTTTTTTTTTTTCCTTCTCTTTCGTTTCTCTTTTATTTTATGTATAGATTTTTGGACTTTAGAACAGCAAAAAATATGAATTTGTATGATTGGACTTTTCTAGTCTTACAAAGGTATATAGATCTCTTTCTCCATTTCCATTTTGAGTACATTGCATCTGAGTATAGCCACACCTGTGGCCACCAACGTTGCAACGAGCTATGCATATTCATGAAACACGGGAAAATTCAAGGCATTGGACAGATGTCTCGAAAGCAATACATGAGCCAATGGTAGAGTCCATTTAAGAATTGGAGGAGACGCGAGGATGAGAGGAGGGCATGCACAATGGTAGGAAGTGGAGAGCGTAGGAGCGATATGATTGCAAAAACCAAACATTGATGTACCTTAATACTGTAAAGATAGCGAGATAAAAAATTATCTTTATGATATTACTGTAAATATCAAATTGTGTCTATTGATTTCTAAATTTCTCAAAACTCTTGTAAATTTCTTGACTATCATGAGATTGAAACTGCACTATGTTGTGTTTTTAGAGGATGAGTTTGGGAATGTTCCTGGATTCATCTAAGTATATGCTTCTGCCGTATTAGCGGACATGCAAATTTCACCTTGTGAAGTTTTCGTCCAAGTTGCGGCCTGCTGGTATTGTGTTAATTCTTTCTATCTTAATTGGTGCGTTGCCCTATCAGCTAGATTTAGATTTAGATGCTCGTTGGGGAGAGACTAAAATGAAAATGTTTAGACTTCACAAGCAGTTGTAGCTTGAATGAAGAGATTTTGGACTACCTTTTGATTAGCCTTCTCCTTTAGTGCTAGCCTTCATCATGGCTGAGTCTGCCCTTCACCTCCGGAGTGCCGACAGAAACTCAGTACGAAGACTTTGTATAAATTGATGCTCAAGTATGTGTGGGTGTGTGGATTTGTATGTGTGAGAGCATATTTTTATACTATGGTCTACACCCACTGTTGGGCGCTGATGACGTCAGTGGGGATGTCATAGTAGCTAGTCCCTGCTATGCATGATGGAGTTTATGGTTTTCAACCTTGTGAGTGACTATCATGAGATTGAAACTGCACTATGTTGTGTTTTTAGAGGATGAGTTTGGGAATGTTCCTGGATTCATCTAAGTATATGCTTCTGCCGTATTAGCGGACATGCAAATTTCACCTTGTGAAGTTTTCGTCCAAGTTGCGGCCTGCTGGTATTGTGTTAATTCTTTCTATCTTAATTGGTGCGTTGCCCTATCAGCTAGATTTAGATTTAGATGCTCGTTGGGGAGAGACTAAAATGAAAATGTTTAGACTTCACAAGCAGTTGTAGCTTGAATGAAGAGATTTTGGACTACCTTTTGATTAGCCTTCTCCTTTAGTGCTAGCCTTCATCATGGCTGAGTCTGCCCTTCACCTCCGGAGTGCCGACAGAAACTCAGTACGAAGACTTTGTATAAATTGATGCTCAAGTATGTGTGGGTGTGTGGATTTGTATGTGTGAGAGCATATTTTTATACTATGGTCTACACCCACTGTTGGGCGCTGATGACGTCAATGGGGATGTCATAGTAGCTAGTCCCTGCTATGCATGATGGAGTTTATGGTTTTCAACCTTGTGAGTGACTATCATGAGATTGAAACTGCACTATGTTGTGTTTTTAGAGGATGAGTTTGGGAATGTTCCTGGATTCATCTAAGTATATACTCTTGTAAATTTCTTGATATGGTTTGGTTTGATCAAGTTTTACTCTTGTCAAGATAGTGGATCTGAGTCAAGGCACCTATGATACTAGATTATGATATCTATTGGCTTAGTCTTCCCTATCAGTCATTTCTTTTATGAGCGTCACTTTATCGGGATTGTGATTCCACAACAATTCATGTGAAAGCTTTTGAATCCTCAAAAGACCATCGTTACCAAATTGAGGAAGCTTGACTGGTTTCACAATGCATGTGAAAGCTTTTGAATCCTTAAAGACTGTTGCAGTTAGCACCCAAGAAAGTCTGACCAAAGCATACGAGAGCTTTTTTAATTTCTTCAAGACCTTGGCTACAACTCCTCTTACGCAGATCCTCTAAGGCTAACATTGGCAAGTTTTTGAGATATCGCCTTTAAAATCAAATAAATCACCAAAAGACAATGCAAATTGGAATTTTGCTTAGTGCACCGCTCGTAGTGTTAGTTAGGATTGCAACGAGGATTAGTTATGAGCTCTTGTAAGCATCGCCTGATTCATGTATTTTTTTTTCTTCAGCTTCCAAAATATGGACATCACGAAATCAATAAGTCACCACCCTTGACCATTTGCAGGGAGAATTGGGTCTGTTACTAACGGACCCTGTGTCGTGTCTCATATTTATATTTTTAATCATTCTCTTTTTTCCTTTGAAAATTTAATAAAGTACTAGGATTCAGGTTCAATTTTGAGTTAGTAGTTATGTGCGCCACGACAAAAGGGTAATAGAACTAATAAATAATCAGCCACACATTTACATCAACAATTCAGCAAAAGTATAACTAGTAGATTGGGAGCTAGAGTGTCCCTACACCAAGACAAAGACATAGATTGGTCCCAAACCTTAGCATCTCTTTTGGTCTTTCTTTAATTAATTGAGAGGCCTTGAATTCCAAGCTACATAAAAGAGACATTATTTCTTACATTTGGGGAATACCACATACCATTAGGCATCCAAATACCTTGCATAGACTCTACTATTCATTGCTCTTACCAACCTGAGCAATAGGCCTCCATTCCTATTCTAGAGAGCTTGCACACATCCTAGAATTGTTACTAATAACCACACTTGGTCACACGGTTTCCAATAGTTATCACTAGTGCCTAACTAGCTAGCTATCTACTCAAAGCAAAAAAAGAAAGCATATAAGAGCTTTCTCCATTGTTAAGGACCACCACTACCTATAGTATCTCACCCTATAGGCAGCATGCATCATAATACATCAACTTGTTTCCCATAAGAGAACTGGCATCACAACATAGGAAAAATTATGGCAATCAGAATAAGCCCACACTTTCCTAGTTGCATTATCAATGAATGTCACATAGTATTCAGCCTCGCCTAATGACCATGTAGGCATGGGACCACATACGTCTAAATGCACCAAATCAAGCCTTTCAAGCTCTTTCTTTCCCCTTTCTTTTATGGGCTGATTTAGTATGCTTCCCATCTTACTATCTATTAGGAGGGTGGGAGGCATCAAAGATGTGCCATCTTCCTAACAACCACTACATGCATGTGACCTATTTCTTAGAGAAACCAAAAACATATTCCCACACGGAACATGTTACTTACCAAAGCCTGCAAATAAGATACATAATGAATTTGATCCCACTTGCATTTGGTGCTCTTTCCACTCTTAGTAGGCATCAGAATCCTAAACATTAGCCTTGGTGGGCTCTCCTTTTACCACATTAAGCGATAGGCATCCAGAGTTGTCCGGAGTAATTGCATACACCTCATAATTGTTACTAACAATTCTCTTTAAATCACACATTCCCTTTGATTGCCACAAGTACTTTCCAAGACACTGATGGATTTAAAATGATGGGTGATTGCAAACCTAACGAGTTGACTCTAAGGCAATATATCTTGCTTATATATGAGCTTATGCACATTAGTAGAGGAGGCTAATAGTCCTCTACTCTCGCATAAGAGTTTCCACCCAAACAAAGCCCATACACTGTCCGAGAGCAGCCCACTTCAAGGCTGCCCAGTTGTATATGAATAGCTCATGAACTTCCAACAACGTATATATCCAAACTTGAGAGTTGTCCATATACACAATCAAGAACTCATGTGAGTATGAGAGTTACCTAGCCAGAAGAATGTCAGTGTGAACCCGTACAGCTCTATATATACAGTTCTCTGAATGATCGTACAACTGTATATATCCACAAGCAATTTGTATTTTGCATTAACAAAAGCAGTTCCTACACAGTTGCACTCGCAAGTGTATCTACATGTGCTTGACAGTGCACCTATAGATCGTACATTGATCTGACAACCGTACAAATAGAAAGAAAGGTGGCTGTATTGAAGCCCTTGGAATCAACCATACATACTTGTGTGCATTTACCCACAATCATTGCCTGCTCAAGTCCATACATGCTCTGCATACACAGTTATACGTATAAGCCATGTAAAAGCAAGAGATCAAGGAGGCTCAAAGCACACTGAATAAGACATGAGAGGGAGATAGCAAATGTATATCTCTTGTAATGTGTATTTAACAATACATGATAGGCTTCTTATATAGAGAGAGCCTTTAGAATAGTCAACACAGTGGGATCCTTTCATCCACATCTCTCCTTGTGGATATCCTTGAACCACATCTTCACATCATGTAGTCCACATCCTAGGGTGGTTACTTTAATACATTCCTTAGCTTATACCCTTGCCTCTAATTCATGTGCACATGGCACCATATCTCAACACCTCCCCTTGGTGCCATGATTCATTGTCTATCGCAAGGTGGTCAGATGTGTTACAAATCCATCACCTTCCCTTAGTGCATACCTTGCTACTTAAGGTGGTCAAGTGCGGTTTTTACATATTGATACCTCTCTTTAGTGCTTGCATGGCTACTTGCAGGTGGTCAGGTTTGATTACAAGAATATAGGCTAAAGGTGGCAGGGTTTTGCTTCTCTTTGCTTGATGCATGATGCTTTGTCCTTTTTGTTGTGTGGCATATGATGCCTCGTGTCACACCCTCCGTCCCTACGTGTCTATCACTGTAACCCTGTGCACCGCCACATGTCAAATGTCACCTCGTGTTGTGCATTTGTCCTTGCTGGCTTGCTGGTCTGCACTGTAGCTATGGTTGAGTCTCCTCCCCATCGTCGTCACAGTATAGACTGTACTCCAAGAAGCCATGAATGACCCCAGATCTGCCAACTTTGGCAGGCTGTTCCCGTTGCGCCACATGCTTGTTTATCCGTCCTCCTCCACGTTCTCTTGAGGCTTGTCCATTTCTCCTCTCCAACAAACAACACGTGCCGGCAACACTGTCACTTCACCAAGCTCTCTTCCCGAAGCTCCTCCTAACCTCCCATGAACCTCCCTTCTCCTCTCTCCGAACCTCCCGAATGCTCCATGTGTATCCTTTCCTTAAAGAATAGTAAGATTTATAGGCGTGGTAAAGCTGTCAGGTATCCGACATGGTTGATGCAAACTAATGAATGATCATGTTGAACATATGTATGACACGGCAACGGTCATCGTCCCAAAGGGGGCTTGGTTGTAGCCCCTATCTAAATCTAGTCTTTGTAGCTTAAACTTGGAAAATTTGACTTTTGTAAATAACCCCCCAATCCCCACCTTTGCCCCATACCCACTTGATCAAGAACGACTCTATAGTCCAAGTGGCTAAAACCTTTGACTGTATTTGGGAGGTCTTAGTTAAGGTCTCAATCGACTCGACACCTTATGTTAGCCTGCCATGCCCATAGAACAGATCTTCATCAACACTTGCGCAAGGCTTCATCCTATCCACATTGACTTACACCAATTGCCTAATGACTTCCAAGCTCCAACCATAGCCACTGAGCTCCCAAAGGACACTGGACCTTGACATCAAACCTCTATGAATATGACATTTCGATTGGCACATGACTAACATGTTGTGTAGGATGTCATGCCACTCTTGATACAGTGCTTGGCTAATTGGGAGGTCTTGGTTCAAGTCTCAATCGACACCTTATGTTGACATTTATAGGCCGCCATGCCCATATGATAGATCTTCATCGACACGTGTGCAAGGCTTCATCTCGTCCATGTTGACTTATGCCAATCGCATGATGACTTCGAAGATCCAACCATAGGTTCCAAAGGACACTGGACATTGACATCAAACCTCTACGAATGTGACATTTTGATTGGCGCATGCCTAACATGTTGTGAAAGGTGTCATGACAGCCCTTATGAGTAGTCCTGATACAATGCTTAGCTAATTGGCAAATATTTGGAGGGGAATACTACCCTAATGGTATCGTGAATCATGGTGTATGAGTATACATGAGTGACCATGTGGAGAGCTCCCTACGAAGTGCTTCAAAGAGAAACAAAAAAGAGAACGAATTTGTCGGTGACTAAGTTGAAATGTAGGAAATTCAGCTTTTGTGCCTACTCAGTTGCCAACCACCCCCATCCCATTTTTCCAAGCATGCTCATACAAGCTCCGAGTTGTCCCTTGGTTGGCCATAAATGATGTTGTTTTAATTGGTTGCATCATGAACAACACACTATTAAGAAAATTTGGACTTGTGTAAAGTCTAATTTCAAAAATGGACTAAAGAAAAGTCCAAAAATCACAAACATTCCTAATACAGTCTAAAGCTAACTTTAAAAACCAAAGTTTAGTGAAAATACCACCTACTTGCTATTACTATATTCCTAATTCAAATTTTAAAGATTAACCATATATTTCTATATTTCAAATTATGCTAAATCCAGAAAACTTTCATGAACATTGTACTTTCCATCAATTCTTAAGATTAGATGATCAATTCTCGTAGAAAGGTGGTGTACATATAGACCTTCTTGGTGTAGAAATACACCCTTAAGGGAAGACCAATTCCCTTGGAAAGGTGGTGTATATATAAACCTTACTATAATAATACATCCTTGAGTACAAAGTCGAATTAATAAGAAAGGGATATAACATTAATGAAAGTAAAGACATCAAAACAAATAAAAAACAATGCACTTGATTAACTATGGAACCAAAACATATTGTTTTATTCCAAAATTTCTTTTACATTGAAGATCAAAGCAAGGGTCCTCGTCTACAAGGTTTTGACAACAGGCCCTTTACTACTAGGGTCCTGACTAATAGGTTGCTTTGGGTGCTCTGGAGGATTAGGATCCGTAAGAGTCTGCTCAGGTTTCGTAAGAGCCTGCTCTAGAGGATTAGGATCGTCACTAGTCTACTTTGGAGCATTAGGATCCTCTCCACTCTTTAAGCTTTCAGGCTCATGCATTTTGCTTAGTATCCCACGTGCTCCACTTTCTTGACCTTGAGGGTTAGAAACCTCGCCGGTCTTTCCGCTTTCAATTTCAATCTCTTTGCTTAATATCCCAGCTGGTCCACTTCCTTGGCCAACAAGGTAACATCTAATTCGAGAACTGTAACCTGAAAATGAGAACTCTAGGGGAATCTTCCAAAGATTTTCTTCTTTTCATGTGAATTTTACATATTTTTTAAAAAGATGGCCATTTTGCACAATGTCTTTTGACAAAAGACATAAAAACCATCTTTTTTTGAAAAAACTTTGACAATGGTTTTTCAGAAAATAGGCATGAAAACCTTTACTTAGAATACAAAATCCACATAAAATACAATAATGTGTCAAAACCATTATAATATGGACCTATGCATCCAATGCAAATAAAAGGACCATGGCATGACATATTTCAAAAGTCTAATATGCCAGAAATTACATTGCTTCACAAATATACATGCCATTAATCCTTCAAAGAATAGTACTCATCCTCGGATCCTATACCTTCAAATGCACTAGAGCTAAAGCTTTGTGGGGTAAAAGTTGTAAGAGCCTTCCTCCTCCAAACTATCCACTAGAACATTCTCTGAGTTAACCTAGCCAAGTTGAGATGTCACCCTCTTTCTTGCATGGCATGTCTTGGCTTTAACTTGTGCATTGCATCCAATCAATGTCTTTGGAATCTTTCGGGATAATGTTATGTATTGTGTCGCCTTTGGCAATTGCCTTGCTTGTCTCAATTGAAATGCATATATCAAAATATCTAACCTAATTGCTCAGTCAATGATATCATTTACCAAGTTCTATCTTGCTTGCTTTATGCAACCAAGCCATATGCTTGGTCAATGATATCATTGACCAAGTTAGCCAAAACCTTTGAAAGCCTTAAATTATTTGAGGAAAAAGTAAATTTTTTGTAGATTCATATTTTGGTACTTTTGACATCAGTAATGAGCTCGGAAGGTCCCAAAACCCTAAAAACAACTGCAAACACGGAGACCTTCTGACGATTTTTTAAAAATGCTCAGAGGAAAAAGCATGCGTCCACGTGCTAGGTCGATGATATCGACTTGGCACGCGTTTCGTCGATGATATCATCGACCAAGACTGATACCAAGTGTAAGGTACCAACGTCTCGGACTTAGTCTCCAAGTCGTGGCACCTCACGTCGGACCTGTTGTCGAGTCCCAACCTCCCTTAATGTCTCGGTTTTGATTCCACAATCCCCTTATGCGCATCGTTAGCCAAACACGACCCCTGGCACGGGCTGGCCGTCGAGTATCCCACTGCACCACTTCCCACTGGGCAAGCCCTTAGGCTTCATGGTCTTCGGTCCTCAAAGTCACACGGGTCGCCAAGACCCAAGGAATGTCTACTGCGCAACATCTTGATCAGCCCACGTTTCCTTCTTGGTTAGCAGCCTTTACGTGGGTCGGCACGCTTGACCCCTTTGGGCTCACTACGAGTCCTGGCTCGGTACCAAACGGTTCATCTTGGTCGACTGAAATAGATGTTACACTTTTGGCCTTCATCTAAGACTTTGGATGGCTTACGAGGTTTTAATTTCTCTACACTTTTTACTTCTGTAGCCTTCCCTTTGCCTACGACATGGTGGACTACTTCTTGCCTATGGCCCTCTCGTATGATGACTGGAACCTGCTTTGCTCTCTCTAATACTAAATCCCTCTTTACCTTTGTGCGCAATTCAAGTAGGTGGTCCCCACTAGACGAAGAGGTATCCACCTCCTCATTACTTGCACTAGAGTCATCATCCTAAGTTGAGTCACTACCTTCTTTATCTCCTCTCTCTTCTTCGGAACTTTCATATTCAAAGACCGTAGCTCAATTGTGAAGTGCGTTAAAATACTTTATTTGATGGGGGGTATCAATGATAATTACATTCATAACTTGGCATATAAATTTTTAAACTACAAAACCCATTCAATACAATAATACCATCCATCCATCATTCAACATGTTGGATACCATCTCATCTAATAATTTAGGGTGCTTCGAATTTTGATAGTCTACTGTAATCCTGCTTCAACATGTATCCACTTGCTTGGTACTATTTCTTTTTGTTTTTCAATAGTATGCTTATTAAGAAATGAAATGTTTTCCTACTGTTCAGTTACGGACATGGGGACTAGGTCTAGCATTTGAGGGTGGACCCCCTTGCTTGGGGTTATGGGCATTAGTGACCCACAAGAGTGATGGCCTCTCTTTGAAAGGGACATCTGGAAACCACACCCCACCTGAGTACCCAAACATGGGACCAATCAAATGCACAGATTGCATATTGACCTAGGAACCATTCAAGAGAATGTTCCTGAGCTTTGGGTGTGGGCCTGGCAGCATGCCAAGAGTAATGGAGATACAAGATAAGACGACAAACAAATGAGCTCAGTATGGCTCAATTATGACCTTAGAGTACGTTAATAGATAGTCCAAGCTGTTAGGAACCCGTGGGTGCGATTAGAATTGAATTCTGACTTTTTTGAAATTTTAGGGTTTTTGGGAGTGACACGTGGCAGACTGCCACATGGAATCTGAGCTGGCAGGTCAGTCCACCTGTCTCACACATGTGGCAGCATGCATGGCAAGTGGCAAGGCATGCAGGCCAAGTGTCTGGCCCCAAATCTGGTAGATTTGGGGCAGGTTGTGGGCTGTCCTCTTTGGGACTGCAGCCCACCAAAAATCTGGGACAAGTGTCCACCTTCCGGGGGGGGGGGGGGGGGGGGCTGAGCCTATAAAAGAAGGCCTCTCCCCTTCATTCCACACATGAAAAATTCGTCACTTTTCTTCTCCCTCCTTTTGGTTGATGCAGCAGAACCTCTCGAGCTCCTTGGGTGCAGCCAGCTTCTCCCCAGGCCATTCTCTCACCTCAGCAGCGCTTTCTCTCTCTACAACAGCACATTCTCTCTCTACAGTTCCAGCCCCTCCTTTCCAGAAATCTGCCCCCTCTCAGCTCTTCTGGAACAGCAGCAGCATCCTCTCTCCTTCTCCTAGCCTGGAGCAGCCACAGCCCTTTTCTCTCTCCTGCTGCAGTCTTTCTCTCTCTACTGCATAATTTCTCTCTCTACTGTTCCAGCCCATTCCCCTTGCAGAAAGTGCACCTCTGGAACAGCAGCAGCTCCTCTCTTACATCCCCTCCCTTGGGATCAGCATTGGCACTCTCTCTCTACAGCTATCACTTCATAAAGGCTTTCTCTCTCTAGCCTACAGGCTGTTTTTTCTAAGCTGTTTTCATTCCAGCCCCATTTCCACACTCGCCTCACCCAAGGTAGCTTCAGAGGCATCAAGGACTTCATCTACAAAAGGGTCAAGTCACGAAGGGAGCCTGTATTGTCAAGTTTATCTCATTTACAGCACTATTTCATGTTGTTTCTACTATCTTTTTAGAAACTAGTGCTTGCCTCTAATGTTGGATATACGTGGTGATTGTTGCAGGCTTCTTCCTTGTGGATTGGGCAAGCCAAGAGTTGAAACCTGAGCTTGGAGTCCTCCTTTTTTTGTTGTCTACCTTGCATTGCACCTTGGTCTTGTATCTCCATTTTCAAGAATACAGTGAGCCTGGATAAGGGGGGGGCCTCGTCTTGGCCCCTCAATCATATTGCAATTTTCCAATAATGTCACTTTGTGTTTAAGCTGTATAAGTCTTAATTCCAGCTTAATTGCAAACTCTTAAGTTCAAGTATATGTGTTTGGCAACTCGCAATCATTTCATTTAAACGCCTCTGCAAAATCCATTGTCTGAATTGATGGAAAGCACCGAGTAGTTTACATTGGTATCATAGCTTAGGTAGTGGTCCTGTACTCTGTGCTTTCTCTTGTTGAGTCTCTCCTTTATTGAGTCATCTTGTCATCATGGCAGCCAATGGACCTGGCCCTCCTCCTAACTTGCATGAGTTGAGTGCTCTCTCGTCAAACATCACTCAACAGGTTCAAGTGCTGGAAAGCAACCAAGCAGAAACTCATGACATAGGGCCCCAATCCCAAGGAAGAGGCCGTGCGGACAACACCAACTCCAACAAGGAGGGAAGATCATTCTCTTCTTCCCCTCCTCGAGGTAGACGGCGTCATCGGAATCCATCTCCTTCGAGACGTCCACGGAGACGAAGGTATGCAAAGCATAAGGTACCCCCTGGAGATAAGCTCTTCACGTTTACCAAGTACAAGGGAGAGGACAAGCCCGAGGTCTTGCTGGCTTGGATCCGAGACCTCGAGTATTTCTTTGAGGGGGATGAGTACGAAGACAAGGCGAAGATCCGGTTTGCCGTCTTGCACATGCAAGACCGTGCTTCACTCTGATGGGCAGCTATGGTCAACACTGGACAGCAAGCCCACACCTGGAAGCGCTTCAAGAAGAACTTGATGAGGCACTTCCTGCCTAAGGAGTTTAAGAGAGATACAATGGTGCAGTGGGACATCCTCCGCCAACGCCAAGAAGAGAAAGTCAGTGAGTATGTTGATCGTTTTTGGGATACTTTGTTAAAAGTTCAAGCATTTAGTAGGAAGGATAAAAAAGAGCAGCAAAGGAAGTTCTTTGCTGGCCTACGGTATGTCGTTCAGCATGAGGTGGACATTGCCACTCCTACTTCTCTCGAAGACACCATCAACATCGCCTTGAAGGTGGAGAAGAAACAGTCTTTCTCCAACAAGCGGAACGGCAGCAACAACAAGCGGAAGTCCCAGGGAACCTCTTCCAAGGAACAAAAGAGTAAGGAGATAGCAAAGGACGCACCAAAAGAACAAAAGTCAGCCAGTCAGCCTCCTTCGAAGAAAGCAGCCCGCACTTTCAGCTCATTGTCTCCACAACAGAAGCAAAAGTATTACTCCGAAGGGCGGTGTTTCAAGTGTGGCAATTGAGGCCACAACTTCTACGAATGCCCTCAAGCTGCCAATAACAGCAGCAACAAAGAAGCAGCCCTCAAAAAGCCAGTTTTGGTAGTGAACAAGGTGGAAGCACCTCCAGAAAAGGGAGCTGTAAACAACACCCATAGTTTGTTGAAAACATGGGGTCAGGTAAAGGATCAATCCGCTTTTTTTTTGTTCGATAGTGGAGCTACTCACAACTTTATTTCTCATGAGATGGCACAGAACTTGGGGATAGCCCCAGAGGATAAAGGAGAAGCCTTGGAGGCAAGTGCAGCCTTCAAGAACCAAGAAGAGAAGGTGTACCCCATCATCGGCAAGCTTCGGGTACACATCTAGGGGTACTTGGATCATCTACCCTTCATGGTGGCACCACTTCAAGGATCAGATGTAATTCTCGGCATGCCCTGGCATAAGCAAGTCAACCCCCGAATCGATTATGTGAAGAATATTCTAACCCTCCAACATAAGGGTAGAGATGTGAGCATTACAGCAAGAGTTTCAGGAAACACCATTCCTATGGTAAGTCATGCACGATCTTCCAATTTGCTTAAGAAAGGAGTATGTTCTTTTCTAGTGTTTGTACGCCTGTTTGTACGCGATAAGCAACCAAGTGAAGAAAAGTCAGATCCTCTCACAAAAGAAAGATTATATTTCCTTCAGGAATTCTCTAGTTGCTTCTCTTAGGAACTTCCTAGTCACCTCCCTCCTGAGAGACCAGAGGATCACAAAATTGACATAGTTCCAGGTCTTCACCTCCAAATAGACCCCCATATAGAGTTAGTCAATCTCAACAAGATGAAATCTTCAAGCAAGTCCAAGATTTCTTGGACAAGGGATTGATCCAACCCAGTAGTTCTCCTTTTTGCTCTCCTGTCTTACTAGTCCAAAAGAAGGATAAAACCTTCAGGATGTGCATAGACTATAGAGCCTTAAACAAACAGACGGTTAAGAATCGTTTCCCGATTCCTCGTATAGACGATATCTTTGATCGTTTAGGAGGATTTGAAATTTTCAGCCGCATAGATCTTAAGAGTGGCTACCATCAGGTACGAGTTGTACCCGAGGACATTCATAAAACAACCTTCCGAACCACATTTGGGCTGTATGAATATATGGTAATGCCATTTGGCCTTACCATTCGGCTGATGGAACGGTTGTTCAGGAACTATAGACAGTTCACTACTGTCTTCTTTGATGACATCCTCATTTTCAGCAAGAATGAGGAAGAGCATAAGGAGCATCTAAAGATTGTATTTCAAATCTTAGCTGAAAATGCTCTTCACATCAATGAGAAGAAAAGTGAGTTCTTTCTTCCTGAGATTCACTATCTTGGTCACATTATCTCACGAGAAGGTGTCCGTATGGACCCAACCAAGATACAGACAATTGTAGAGTGGCCTGACTTGAAGAATGCCCATGAGATAAGGTCTTTTCTAGGCCTATGCTCATATTACCGAAGGTTTATTTGGCATTTTGCTGAACTTGCAGCTCCTCTACATGACCTCACTAAGAAAAATCTGAAGTTCAGATGGACCCAAAAAGAAAAGGACTCTTTTAATGCTCTAAAGCATGCCCTGACTACAACTCTTGTACTTATCATTCCTGACTTAAGGAAACCATTCCTAGTAGCAGCTGATGCCAGTGGCGATTGCCTTGGGGCTTCTCTTACCTAGGATGGTCATGCTGTGGCCTTTGAAAGCCGACGGCTAAGAGATGCTGAACTTCAATATGATATCTATGAAAGGACTCTTAGCTGTAATTCATGCTCTCAAACTTTGGAAACATTATCTTTTAGGGATAGATTTTCTTGTAAAAACTGATCATGAAAGTCTTAAATATTTTCTAACTCAACCTCTGATCAGAGAGAGACATATGAAATGGTCTACCTTTCTGCATTCATTTTCAGATACGATATACTTCTGGAAAAGAGAATGTAGTGGCTGATGCCCTTTCTCGTAGACCACGGCTTCACCATTTTTCAGTTCCCTATCATGATGAGCTAACAGCCCTCAAAGAATTCTATGAGGGAGATGCTGATTTTGCTCAGCCATGGGCACATTTGAAAGATGGAGGCACCCATCATGCCTACCACATCAGGGATGGCTATTTATTCATGGAGAACAAACTATGTATCACAAAGCAGCTTAGATCTAAAGTGATGGAGGAAAGCCATAACCCACCCTATGCTGGTCATAGGGGTATTGTGGCCACTTTTTCAGCCATGGATAAATTTTTCTACTGGCCTAACATGAAAAAGGACACTGCTGCCTACATTTCAGCTTGTCTTGCATGTCAAAAAGCTAAGTATGAGAGAGGAAAACCTAAGGGTTTACTTCAGTCGCTACCCATTCTTGAGAGACCATGGGAACACATCACCATGGACTTCATTACAGGAATTCCTAGGACCAATCAAAATCATGACATGATTTGGGTGATAAAAGATCGATTCAGCAAGCAAGCCCACTTCATTCCTTGCAGAAAGAATCTCAAGGCACTTGAAGCTGCCCATTTATTTATTAGACACATCTTTAGACACCACGGCATGCCCAAGTCTATAGTATCAGATAGAGACTCAAAGTTCACTAGTAACTTCTGGCAGGCTTTGTTTGAGAACCTTGGAACTCTTCTAAGTTTCTCCTCAGCTTTTCATCCTCAAACGGATGGCCAAACTGAAGTTACGAATAGTACACTCTTGGATTTGCTGAAATTTTATGTGCATGACCAGAAAACCTTTTGGGAGAAATTCCTTCCTCTTGTGGAGTTTTCTTATAAAAACACAATTCATTCCTCCACTGGAAAAGCTCCTCTCGAAATTGTATATGGTAGATCTTTACCAACTCCACTCATGCAAACAAAAGAGAAAATCTTTGCTGCTGATCAATTCGTGGAGGATTATGACTTTGCTTATGGCACGGTTCGAGCAGCCATTCAAAAGGCACAGGGGAAACAAAGAGCAGCTGCAAATCAAAGAGGGAGGGCGTTTGCAGTGAAAGAAGGCCAATGGGTCTTATTGAAATTTGAGAGAGCCCGGTTAAAAACCAAAGTGGGCAAAAAGCGCATCTACTTCAAGCTATCCTCTCGATATTATGGTCCTTTTCAGGTGTTGCAGGTAATAAATAATGTCTCAGTCCGATTGAGACTTCCAGAGCATTGGAAGATCCACGGTCTTCCACGTAAGCTTGGTGAAACCCTTCATTGGGGAACCACCTCAAGAGCCCACACTGGACGATGCACCTGAAGTAGAGGACACTGAGATCTTGTTGATCCCAGAGCAAATTATTCTGCATAACTTCACTACGGGACGTCGAGGCATGACTCGCAAGATGTACCTTTTGAAGTTCAGAGGGCTCCCATCCACTGATGCCCAATGGGTGGACAGAGCTACATTTCAGGAGTGTCCTGAAATCGTGGATGCTTATGAGGAAGCATTTCAGTTGAGGACAACCGAATGAAAGATGGAGGGAATGTCATCCTGCTTCAACATGTATCCACTTGCTTGGTACTATTTCTTTTTGTTTTTCAACAGTATGCTTATTAAGAAATGAAATGTTTTCCTACTGTTCAGTTACGGACAATGGGGACTAGGTCTAGCATTTGAGGGTGGACCCCCTTGCTTGGGGTTATGGGCATTAGTGACCCACAAGAGTGATGGCCTCTCTTTGAGAGGGACATCTGGAAACCACACCCCACCTGAGTACCCAAACATGGGACCAATCAAATGCACAGATTGCATACTGACCTAGGAACCATTCAAGAGAATGTTCCTGAGCTTTGGGTGTGGGTTTGGCAGCATGCCAAGAGTAATGGAGATACAAGATAAGACGACAAACAAATGAGCTCAGTATGGCTCAATTATGACCTTAGAGTACATCAATAGATATGACACGTGGTAGCTGACACGTGGCAGAGTGTCACATGGAATCTGAGTTGGGCTCTCAGATCTGTGGCTGAGCTGCGCAGATCTGGAGCGCAGATCTGGCGCAGAGATTTGGAGCGGGCGCAGAGATTTGGAGCAGGAATACACGCAGCAGAGTCGCGCAGATCTGGAGCGCAATGGCGGGGCAGAAAGAGGGGAGAAATTTGAGAAGAGGGGTAGATCTGCAGCGGGGGAGAGAAGAGGCAGATCTGAGCGGGGGGCAGAGTTGTATCTGAGAAGAGACAGACTTGAGAAGAGAG
This sequence comes from Dipteris shenzhenensis, assembly GCF_047967505.1. Classification (NCBI taxonomy): domain Eukaryota; kingdom Viridiplantae; phylum Streptophyta; class Polypodiopsida; order Gleicheniales; family Dipteridaceae; genus Dipteris; species Dipteris shenzhenensis. The sequence goes on from NC_141621.1 coordinate 1,115,757, forward strand.
AAGAGGGAGAAGAGGGATCAACCTAGCTCTGATACCATGTTGGAATATGGAAGCAAGAACTAGAACTAGAAACTGGAAATGAAATAACAAGACTGAAAGACTAGAAATACCTTGAGAAGAGTGTAGACAAGACACAAGCTAGACTGATAGATTACAGTGATGTGACCCATTGAATATATGGGCCAAAGTACAAGACATAAAGCAAGAGTGCTTATGGGATAATTGTAGAAGTGCCACATGGCACACACTCAAGACATAAAGACTAGACTTAGACTTAGACTTAGACTTAGACAAATGTAGACTAGGAAATAGTACACTTAGTGTGCACTTATCTCCAACAAAATCTGCCCCCTCTCAGCTCTTCTGGAACAGCAGCAGTATCCTCTCTCCTTCTCCTAGCCTGGAGCAGCCACAGCGCTTTTCTCTCTCCTGCTGCAGTCTTTCTTTCGCTACTGCAGAATTTCTCTCTCTACTGCTCCAGCCCATTCCCCTTGCAGAAAGTGCACCTCTGGAACAGCAGCAGCTCCTCTCTTACATCCCCTCCCTTGGGATCAGCATTGGCACTCTCTCTCTACAGCTATCACTCCATAAAGGCATTCTCTCTCTAGCCTACAGGCTGTTTTTTCTAAGCTGTTTTCATTCCAGCCCCATTTCCACACTCTCCTCACCCAAGGTAGCTTCGGAGGCATCAAGGACTTCATCTACAAAAGGGTCAAGTCACGAAGAGAGCCTGTATTGTCAAGTTTATCTCATTTACAGCACTATTTCATGTTGTTTCTACTATCTTTTTAGAAACTAGTGCTTGCCTCTAATGTTGGATGTAAGTGGTGATTGTTGCAGGCTTCTTCCTTGTGGATTGGGGAAGCCAAGAGTTGAAACCTGAGCTTGGAGTCCTCTTTTTTTTGTTGTCTACCTTGTACATATGCTCTTGAGTCTTGTATCTAGGTCCTAGGCTTTCACTGAGTTCATCAGTTTGGAAGGTGCAAGGGCGATTCTACAAGCTTCACAAAAGTGTTGCTCATCAATGGGCTCAAGCCTACATCTATCAAGGATTCAATTGATCTTTGAGCTCCTTTCAGTCATGAACCAAGGGCTTGGGATAAATGTCATGATTGACGTGAGGAGCCTATTCTTTGTGAGCGTACATCTCTTCTCGTTGTCATTCCCGTATCTAGTCTGGTGGAGATCAACTTCACGAGCAAAGTCACTATCTTTGAACTCATCGAAGGCTTTGAGAAAAGCTCCACACTTTTGAAATGTAACTTCCTTCAACTGAGGATCATCTTCTAGAAGTCTCACAAACTTCATTGGACAGAGAGTGACATTGCCTGCAAATAGCGTTTTAGCATTCCTGGTCTCTTCATACAACTTGCGTGTAAAATGCACATCCAGCTTCCGTTGATTTGTGAACAAGGAAGCTTGATCAATGAGCGTTGTGATGATGAGGAATTGTACCAATCCCCAAATGTACCCCTCATCTTCAGGAGGTTGTAAAATTTTCACGCTTACAGAAAAATCAACAAATGCATCTTTGTCCTCCTCTGTATCCTCATTGTCACTATCCAACTGCTCTCTTGGTGCTAAATAACTTGCACTCACCCGGTGTGCCCATGGAGCTGGAGTTCTTTTCGCTCTCTTTCTTGGAATAGCTATGGAAGTTGCCTCCGGACGACTCACTCCCTTTCTTGTAGTCTTGGCTGGAGATGGAGTACTAGTACTTAATGCCATGGTGGTTGTAGGGGATACAACCTCAAAACAAGATACTAGTGTCGATACACTTGCTATTGGTGGCACACTTACTATAGGTACTACTGATGGCACACTTACTGCAAGTACAACAACACTCTACAAACCATTCCAATTTATCTTGAGTAATCTCAAGGCATCAAGTAGTTCTGTAGATCCTTGCATTGAATCTGGTATAGGCTTTAGCATGTACTTATTGTCAAATGCCCATAACGAATATACCACATCTTCATTCTTACTTATGCATGCAACTTCAACTGAACCATTGTCTTTAATATTTATAATTGAAACTACTCTACCATTCTTATTGCCTCTTCATTGTAACTAGAGTTTGACACAACCTCGTTAGTAATCACCAAGAAACACTTTGAATTTCACTCTAGCAAATATCAACCATGTTCAAGGATTTTCTAAATCATCCTTGGAGCCTTGGAAGCAACTTTGGGAACCATGATTCTCTGCAATTAAACAAATAAAAATGTTTAATTAAAAATTTAACCCAAATATTATTAAATTTAATTACATTATGTTAAAAATAAAAAAAATAAAAATAAATTTATTTTTTGATAAATAAATTTAATTACTTAGGTTTAAATTTATTTTTAACAATGTTATTAATTAAATGATAAAAAATAAAATTATATTATAAAATTAATTACTTAATTTAAATTTTTTTTATTTTGTAAAGTCTTTATATAATTAAATAATAATAATAAAATGACGGGTTTATTAGAGGGGGGGTCTCGTCCCCAAAAAAAAGGGGACCTTAGCTATAAAAAAAAAGGCCTACACTAGGGGCTAATTGCCTTGGGCCAACGCAGATTTGCAATTACAGCCTATTTGAGCCACCAGGAAACATTCCGCAGATAGGCAGCCACTAGGTCATGTGAGGGTAGGATGGTCGACGCCATGTCTTGGAGTGCGACCAGGATTGAGGCAGTTCCAGCCTGGATGCCTCCCTTTCTGAAAGCCAACTGGTTTCTTCGTCCCCAAGTAGCTAGGCACACAGCTGCTCTGATGAAGGGCTAGCATGCTGCCAACGTGGAGGGTAGGCCTTCTGTGTCGCGCAGCAGCAACGCTCGCCATTTGTTTATGACCTTGAAGTGTGTCATCAGACCCGCTATTCTGACAGCCCTTTGCATTTTGGCCCACACCTCCCTGACTACCGGGCATGTCTAGAAAAGATGTTTGATGCTCTCCTATGTCGACTTGCAGAGTGGGCATGATGGGCTGACATTGATCCACTTGGCTATCTTCCCTCGCATGGGCAGGGTCTCCAACATAATCTTCCACAGTAGGAAGCGAGCTTTGCCAAACTTAACCTTGTGCCAGATTTCGCGAAATCTGCTCCGCCACCAACTACTTCCGCGTCTAAGCCCCCATTTCCTATTCAGCACTGGTATTAGGGGGTTTGGGGGTAAAAGGGCTCTGTATGTTCCCTTTGCCGTCAGCTTCCTAAGACATGAGTGGTTCATCCGCCACTGGTTTGCTTTCCAATGATCAGAAAAGACTGTATTCGTCAGTCACTCTTCCGGAATTAGTTGCAGGCAGGTGTTTAGGTAGAGTACTTCTAGGGGATTGAGACTATACTGAGTTCTCAACATCTTTGCCATTTTCCATCCCGCTGATCTGGCATCCCAAAGATCAATCCATCGTCTGATACCTTTTCTATGCAAACGTCTTGCTAGAGCCAAATTGGATTCAGCCAAGGGTCCCTGTGGGAAAGGAATAGCCTTGCTCCACCAGATCCATTCACCCAGGTTGGCATCACCACATAGCCCGCTTTTGCCCTGCCACTGCAAGTGTTTCCCAGCTTCCTTCCAAGCACGGACCAGGCCTTCCATCAGATCCGATCCCTTAACTTTCATCGGGAATTCAGAGAAGATTTTGTGGTACCAGGAGGTATCAGGTCAGTTTCCCACCTTCTGTCCCTTTGCCCTGTCTACTGCCCATTTCAGTATCTGCATCCATGGAGTGTTAATCTCGAGTATGGTTGGCATCCATTTGCAAAGCAGGGCCTTGTTCTTGGTCTCTGCATCGACCAGTCCCAAGCTGCCCTGGGCCGTCAGGGTCTTAATTATCTCCCATGAGATGTAGTGGATGCGTTTCTTCCAACTCTCCTCAGCCCACAGGAAGGCTTTGAATAGCTTTTCTATCTCCAACCAGTGGGACTTTCTGAAGTGCCACACTGAGGCTAGGTACGCTGTTGATGTCGAGAGGATGTGTTGTAAGACCAAGAATCTTGCATTCCAACCGAGTGGGAGGCCATTCCAGTATAACAATTTCTGTTTCAGTTTGTTCTTCATCCAATCAAATCTTTGTCGCAGGGAAATACCTATTCCAATAGGGGCGCCCAGGTATCTCACAATCTCACCTTTCTCCAGCCAATGGACCCCCAAGTCCTTCAACCATGGGGGCATGCTCCCTTGCATAAACTGAGTGCAAAGGTCTTTGACAGACTGCAGACCGAGCTTGATGCCTGGCAGAACACTTGAATTTCCTTGAAGAGATTGGAGACACTTTCTTGGTCCACTGCTGATATCGTGAGCATATCATCAGCAAACATCTGAATAGTTAGTTGACTGCCATTAGGTAGCTGTAGCCCTTTGATCAAGCCCTGGCTCACCTTCTTTTTTATTGTGGCTATTAGTGGGACTGTTGCCAGGGCGAACAGGAGGGGTGTAAAGGGCAGCCCTGCCTCACTGATCTTTCAAGTTCATATCTTCCCACAACACCCCCATTCACACAGAGAATAGCAGAGGCATTCCCAAAGAGCATCGACACTTTTTTGTAGAAACCATCACCAAATCCCATTCTTATCAAGATAGCTTCAATGTAGTCCCAACGAATCCGGTTGTAGGCCTTATCTAGGTCTATACCGAAGAAGACACAATCCTGTCTGGCCATCTTGGCATAATCTATAGCAGTTGAGGTGTTCAGTATGTTCTCAAATATGTCTCTCGATTTAATGAAACCGGTTTGCTCTTTGTCCACTAGGGTGCAGCACAGCTCCCTTGCATAAACTGAGTGCAAAGGTCTTTGACAGACTGCAGACCGAGCTTGATGCCTGGCAGAACACTTGAATTTCCTTGAAGAGATTGGAGACACTTTCTTGGTCCACTGCTGATATCGTGAGCATATCATCAGCAAACATCTGAATAGTTAGTTGACTGCCATTAGGTAGCTGTAGCCCTTTGATCAAGCCCTGGCTCACCTTCTTTTTTATCGTGGCTATTAGTGGGACTGTTGCCAGGGCGAACAGGAGGGGTGTAAAGGGGCAGCCCTGCCTCACTGATCTTTCAAGCTCATATCTTCCCACAACACCCCCATTCACACAGAGAATAGCAGAGGCATTCCCAAAGAGCATCGACACTTTTTTGCAGAAACCATCACCAAATCCCATTCTAATCAAGATAGCTTCGATGTAGTCCCAACGAATCCGGTCGTAGGCCTTATCTAGGTCTATACCGAAGAAGACACAATCCTGTCTGGCCATCTTGGCATAATCTATAGCAGTTGAGGTGTTCAGTATGTTCTCAAATATGTCTCTCGATTTAATGAAACGCGTTTGCTCTTTGTCCACTAGGGTGCAGCACAGCTCCCTTATTCTCAAGGCCAGGGACTTGGCAATGATCTTGTATGTAAGGTTTAGCATGGTGATGGGGCACCAATCCCCAACGGATAACCTGGCTTGTTGCTTAGGGAACAATTTCACTAGACCTGCATTGGAAGCCTCGGAGAGTGATTGGACATCTCAAGGAGGTCTTTTTTGAGCAAACTCCAGAAGTGGATGAAGAATTCTACTGACAGTCCATCAGGCTTGGGTGCTTTCTCTTTCTCCATAGTAGATAGTGCATTCCAAAGTTCCTCTTCAGTGAAGGGTCGAGCCAACAGGTTTCTCTGACCTTCAGAGATTCTGATGTCCACATTTTCTAGGAGTGCTTCTAGGTTCTCGATCCATGTCTGGTTCACATCTGGCTCTTCTCCCACAATGCTGCTTAGATGGTCCAAAAACACTTTAGCTATGTGCCAGAATTCAGGTACTGTGTTGCCATTGGCATCTTGTATCCTGTCGATGCTTTCTCTTAAGTGTTTTCTTTTGACAGATTGAAAGAAGAGTTTGGAGGGGCAATTACCCACCTGCAGCCAAGTCAGCTTGCTCTTTACTCGAGCGTCTTGGACAGCCTCCAATTCCCTAGCAGCAGTTGCTGCCTCTAGTTCAGCCAAGCAGGTGGAAATGAAACTGTCCTGTGGGTTTGATTCTATGGCCTTGCGGAGTGAGTTCCGGGTCTCGTTGAGCTGTCCCTCCTCCCTGGATTTCCTGTTCCTCTCCTCCATTGACCAGCTTCTCGCCCTCAAGACCGTAGCTCTCACTGCTGCATCCCATCTTAGCAGGGGGTCAGAGATATCTACTGCAGCCTCTTTCCCAGTTTTGTGAATCAACTGACAGAAGGAGGGACTCTTTAACAGCATATTGTCAAAGCAAAATGGACGATCCAGCGACCTCCCACATATGAGTGGGATGGAGAAGCACCACACAGCAGGGGCATGGTCCGATAGACAGGATGAGAGGTCATATGATCCCCCAAAGGGTGGTTTCATCCACCATCCCTCATCCGAGGCATAGAAGCGATCTAGCCTACCCGCTCTAAACTCTTCTCCTAGCCGGCGGTTGTTCCACGAGAAGCCCTCCAAGCCTTTCCCATCTAGTTCCACACAGTCCACTAGACCAAGAGATAGGGCTAGCTCCTCCCAAGCTTCTCTTTCACGGCCACTCAGAGGCCGCCTTCTGTGAGATCTATCTTCCGGCCTCTCCGTCATGTTCCAGTCGCCTCCCAGAATCCAAATGGGGCCTCTGTTCAGATTCTTAAGGTCCTCCCAAGAGCAGCACCTCTCGGCTACACCATTGGGAGCATAGACACTTGCTACCCTGAACACAAAACTTTCTACCGACATCTCTACCCCCGTAAACTACCCCTCGGCCGACTTGCAAATTGCCTTAGCTCTTAGCCCTACCTTGACCAGCACTGCTGAGCCACCTTTTCCCCGAATTGGGAAATTGACAAATGCTTCAAATCTTGCTTTCGATATGGAAATACAGAAGCTATCCTCTATACCACATTTAATTTCTTGGAGTAACATTGTCGGGTCCTTTGTACCGTATTACCTTGAGGCATCTGCTCTGCTTGTTTTTATCACAGCAGCCTCTCAAGTTCCATGACTAGACCTTCACTTGTCTGGAGGCTTTGTTGCTCCCTTTACTGCGCCAGGGCTCTGCAGGCATTTTTGTTAGAATTATAGATATAATTCAGCAGTGACCAATGTAATATAATAAGCTAGTTAGCGGCACTTTTCTCTCTTTAAGAGGTTTTTCCCTAACTATGGTTAGTGACTACTAAGGTTTTGTCACTAGGACAAAACCTTATCTCACTCATTGAGTTGTACTCTTTACACTCTTCTATTGCAACTCAGCTTTCAGCTTCCAAGCTTTCAGCTCTCACTCTCTTGCTCTCTCTCACTCTCCTTTCTCTCACATTTGGTATCAGAGCATTAGATCCAGCGCCCTACGACTTCCTCGTTGAGCTCCAGCTGCAACACATATCGTCCGTACAGTCCGTACGACTGTACGGAACCTGCACGTGGTTTCTGCACATCCGTACCTGCCGTACTGCTCCAGCTGCATCACGTATCGTACATGTAGACTTGAAATCAGATCGTACATTTTGTACCTATCTGTCGTACCGTACCGTGCCTGCTTGTCCGTACAGTGCGTACCAGACTTGCTCGTCGTACATCGCAATTGTACCGTACCAATCGTATAGTCCCGTACCAGTCGTACCAGCTGTACAGCTCATCGTCGTACAAATCTGCGACGTACAGATCTGCGCCACGTGTGGAGCCGTCGTCCGTACTCCGTACAGCTCCAGTTCGTACTCCGTACATTCGTACGGTCACCCGTACAACGTACGAATTTCGTACAAGACCATACACTGACAGTTCCGTACTGTCAGCTCACTGTCCGCACACTTCTGTTGTAGGCCTTCTGTACAGAGTTTTATTTCTGCAGGCATTGTTTGCAGATAGCCATTGTTTGGCTCAGTTTTCTGGGAGTACATTTGGGGCATTTTGTTTGTTGCAGACATTGCAATCATTGTGTAGTTTCGGAGCTACACTTGGAGCAAAAATTGCAGATTTGGTCTGAAATTTGGGGCTTTCTGCTGAAGTTGCAAAATTTGGGGCTTTCAGTACTTTTGCCTCTTTCTGGTTGCAATTTCAAGCTCGAAATTTGGGCTTTCAGTTCTGCAGTACAATTTCTTGAAGAAATTTGGGGATTTTGTGATTACATTGCAATTTTGCAGTAAAATTTAGGGCTTTTGCAGACAGAGCGCAATTCTTGCAACATTTGGGGCTTTTGATCAATTTGCCCCTTTTTGGTTGCAATTTCAGGCCTATTTTGGGGTTTTTGTGTTGGGAGAGCAATTTTCGGAGTTTTCAGTTCATACTGCCTTTCTTGGAGTGTTTTGCAGCACTTTTGGCAGATTCTGGAGAGTTTTTGATGCTTGGACAGATTTCTGACAGTGCAAGTACAGAAATCTAAGTTGCATTTACAGCCCGTGCTTGGCTGTGTTTTTTGGGAGTTGTGCATTTCATTCCCAGTAAGGGAATTCAGTTTTGTATCTGTTTCAATCTCTTTCTCAGATATGGCCCATCAAAATCAGAATGACTTCTAGTTCGGTGGTCTTTCACAGGAAGACAAGTTGGATGGTACCAACTACTCCCTCTGGAGTTTCATGGTACGCAATATTCTGATTTCTCGCAATTTATGGGATTATGTCAATGGGGATGAGATCCAACCAGCAGATATTGCACCTGCTACCCCTTCCTAGCAAGGAGGTGGAAGAGGTCGTGCACAGGGTGCAGCTGCAGGACAAGTTGTTGGTGCAGCTACAGTCACTACTCCAGAGCAGAAGAGATGGGATTCACGGGATGCCTTAGCTTTGTCATGCATCTCTCTTTCAGTGAAAAGATTTATCATTCCGCATATCCGGTCGTGTAAGACCTTCAGGGCAGCGTGGGATATTTTGGAAAGCATGTATGCAGCTCGGAATGATGCAAGGGTGTCTTTCTTGAAAAGAGAGTTGAGTAATACACATATGGAAGAGGGTGACTCCATGTCAGTCTGAGAGAGCAATTGTTAAATATAGATGAAATTATTCTTGATTCAGAGATGATTACAACCACTCTGAATTCTCTTCCTGAGTCTTATCACAGCTTTCATACCTCGCTGAACTTATCATTGAGGGGGGTGCAAATTCTCACTTTTCATGAGTTGATAGGACTTCTGCTTCAGGAAGAGCAGACCAGGAAAAATTTGGCTTCACGTGCAGGTGAACAAGCCATGCTCTCAAAGTTTAAATAAAAAACAAAGGGACAGGCAAAGACATCAGTAAATCAGCCTTCCAGTGGGTCAGGACAGCCTTCACAAAAGGCTAAAAATGATGCAAGTAAGCCCAAGAAGAAGGGTTTTTGTCACTACTTTAAAAAGCCAGGTCATCACATAGCAGAATGCAGGAAAAGGCTCGCAAAAGAAAAGAAAAACAGCTCTAGTATGCCTGTTTCAGATTTAGCTCCTCATGCATCTGACAGTGGGGATGCTGCAGCCAACTTTGTTGGACAGGATTATGCCTTTCTATCTTGCATTTTAGATTCTAGGCTGGTTGTTCCAGATGCTCGGTATAGTACAACCATTTGCGGTGATGATACATATGCATTTTTGACTTGCAGTTATGACTCTTCTACGGATGCATCTGCTTTCAGTGTCAATGAAACACTGAACACTTGGTATTTTGACAGGGGTGCATCCAAGCACATCACTTCTAGGAAGTGTCTTTTTACTTCCTTGCATCCACCTCCCGTTGGTAAGAAAGTCACTTGTGCCAACAACTCATCATATTCAGTACGTGGCACAGGAGATGTTGAGCTCACTGCCATTGATGGCTCAATTTTCAGACTTTCAAATGTCTTATATGTGCCTGGCATAACCAAAAATCTTCTTTTAGTGTCCACTCTTAACAGAGGTGGATTTCAGGTCATCTTTGAGGATGACAAATGTGCTGTCCGAGACAGGGAAGATGACTATGCCTTAAGGTTATTTGGTACTCTGCTGCGTGGGCTGTTTCAGCTTGATATTTTTGAGAAAAAAGCAGCCCATGCTCTTGCAGTTTCTACCCCTATAGCTGCCATGTAGAATTTAGAATTATGGCATGCGCGATATGGCCACATGCATTACAACATCTTGATGACACTTCAGAAGTATTCCATGGTTGCTGCATTGCCACCTCTTGAGATACCTCCTCCACATGCCTATGAAGGGTGCATTTTAGGCAAGATGCATAGATTCCCCTTCAAGAAGGATGGTTCAGTTAAAGCTGTCCGCAAATTACAGCTTATACACAGTGATGTCTGTGGTCCCATGAGGACTCCATCGTTGGGTGGTCATCTCTACTTCGTTACATTTATTGATGATTACTCCAATTTTACTTGGGTTTATGGGCTGAAACACAAATCTGAAGTGTTCACGGTGTTTAAACACTTTTCAGCCATGGTTGAAAATGAAATCGGACTCCAGATACAGACATTGTGCACAGATAGAGGTGGGGAATACTTGTCTGCAGAATTTGATGCTTTTCTGAAAGGCAAGGGTATTGTGCATCAGCTCACAGTCAGGCTGACCTCTTAGCAAAATGGCAAAGCTGAGAGGAAAAATAGAACTCTCATGGAGATGGACAGATGTATGCTGAAAAGAAAACACATGCCTCACAAATTCTGGCTTGAGGGTTTGATGTGTGCCAATTACATTTTGAATCGGGCTCCCACTAAGGCTTTAAAAACAAAAACTCCTTAAGAGGTCTGGAATGACAAGAAGCCTTCAATGGATTACTTTCGAGTCTTTGGATGCCTTGCTTATGCTCATGTGCCAGTTGAATTTAGGCACAAATTGTCTGATAAAGCCATTAAGTGCATATTTGTTGGGTACAGTGCAGAAAGGAAGGGGTATGGTCTCTACAATCCTGCTACACGCAAGATCATAGTTAGTAGAGATGTGTTATTTTCTGAAAATTCAGCTCACACTCAGGCTGACTTTCAAATGCCTTCTCCTTCAGAGGATGTCTTTGAGGGGTTGCTACCCATTGCCTTGGGTTCCCTTGCTGATTTTTCTGATGCAAATCAGAATTTACAGGAACCTCCAGATGCTTTAGTTCTGCCACAGGATGTCTTGCCCCCTCCACAGGCAGTGGAACAGGTGGTGCAGTAAGAAATTGCAAACATACATGCAGCAAAAACAGTCCCAAACTGGCTGGAGTAAAATTGATGCTCCGTTACCTGGTAGGACTCGCAGTGCAGCAAGGCACATGGAAGGTGCTAATTCAGTGGAATCAGCATATGCAGGTACTCTTCTTGATGAGGAGCCTGCCACATTCGAAGAGGCAAAGGACAATGTGCATTGGATGAATGCCATGCACGATGAGTTGCAGTCCATTGCAAAAAATCAGACTTGGGATGTTGTAGACTTGCCACAGGGTAAACATGCCATTGGTACACGATGGGTTTTCAAGGTCAAACGGAAGCCAGATGGCTCCATTGACAGATATAAGGCAAGGCTGGTTGCTAAAGGCTATGCTCAGAAAAAGGGCATAGATTATGAGGAGACATTCGCTGCTACATCTCGGATGACCACCATCCGATCAGTTATTGCAATGGCTGCACATTTTGAGTGGAATATTCATCAGTTGGATATAAAAACAGCCTTCTTAAATGGGGACTTGTTGGAAGAGGTGTATGTCAAACAACCTCGGGCTTTGAAATTACAGCAAATGCACTCAAGTATGCAAGCTCAACAAAGCTTTATATGGGCTGAAACAGGCCCCTCGTGCATGGTATGCCAAAATCCATGCTTTTTTGACCAGCAAGGGGCTACAGAATAGTTCTACTGAGAGCACCCTCTACATCAAGATGGATGGGGGGGAAATTTTAGTCATCCTTCTTTATGTCGATGACTTACTGCTCACAGGGTCCAATGAAGACAGAATTGCAGATTTCAAAGCTGATTTGCAGACCAACTTTGACATGTCAGATTTGGGGCTGCTTCACTTTTATTTGAGGATCCAGTTCTCTCATGAGAGACGTGGCACTGTTATGTCTCAGTCCAAGTATGTTCAGAAACTCTTGGATAGATTTAACATGCATGAGTGTAAGCCCATAGCCACTCCCATGGAGCCGGGGTTGAAACTCACAATGCATGATGCAGGAGAATTAGTTGATGCCACACTTTACAGTCAGGCTGTTGGATGCCTCATATATCTCTGCAACACTAGACTTGATATTCAGTTTGCAGTATCTCAGGTGAGCAGGTACATGCACAGCCCAAAAACTATGCATTGGCAGGCAGTTAAGCACATCTTCCGTTATTTGCAGGGCACAAAGTCTTTTGGCTTGCTATTTCCCAAGGGGGGTGACTTGCAGATGCATGCCTACAGTGATTCAGATTGGGCTGGTGATTATGACACTTAGGCAGTCCACTAGTGGCAATTGTTTCTTTTTGGGTAAATCTTGCATTTCCTGGCTGAGCAAGAAACAATCTACAGTGGGTACCTCATCATGTGAAGCTGAGTACAGGGCAGCTTTCATAGCAACAGTTGAATGTGTCTGGTCTGGGTGCGACGTCTATTTGCTGATCTTCATCTGTCTTTGGAGGGTCCTTCTCCAATTCTCACTGATAGTCAGAGTGCCATTGCAGTGGCAAAGAATCCAGTGTTTCATGCTCGCACGAAGCACATTGAGGTTCACTATCACTACGTCAGAGAGAAGTTGCATGCAGGAGAGATCAGTATGATCTTTGTGTCTACTCATGACAACGTTGTAGATATTTTCACCAAAGCACTACCACGTGAAAAGTTTGAGGCATTTCGCAGTGCCCTGAACTTATATCTGTTTGGTGATTGATCAGCCTTGTACATGACATTGGCACTGCAGGGGGGTGTTAGAATTATAGATATAATTCAGCAGTGACCAATGTAATATAATAAGCTAGTTAGGGGCACTTTTTCCTCTTTAAGAGGTTTTTTTCCCTTACCGCAGTTAGTTCACTAACTATGGTTAGTGACTACTAAGGTATTGTCACTAGGACAAAACCTTATCTCTCACTCGTTGAGTTGTACTCTTTACACTCTTCTATTGCAACTCATCTTTCAGCTCTCTCTCACTCTCCTTTCTCTCACAATTTTTGATAAACAGGAGGCTGTTTTCCTTGCCAAGTGCCGCGCCTTAGGCCATGTCCTTGAGCCTTTTCGATACTCCCTTTGGTACCTGCTTTCGCTCCTTGGGCTGAAGTGTGTTGCGTCTTTCTTCTAGGACTCTTTTCTTGTGATTTGCTTCAGGAAGGGCTTCGTCTTCATCCACTAGCTTGCCCTCCTGGGGCGCACTGAGTATGACCTCATCCTCGTCCATGCAACCCTCCTCCTAGTCCCCATCCTCCAGGGGGGTACCAGTCGACCTGAGTTCCTTTGGGGGAGAAGGTGGACAATAAGGGGATCCGTCATAGAACTCCTGAATCTTGCCTTTTTTTACCAACAAGCTTCCAGCCGCTTCCCTTTTCCAATAGGCCCCTTGCATTGTCTCTCGGTGACTTTGTTTGAGTGTTGTAAGTTTTGAATCAGTTGCACCTTCCCGTGTCTTCTCCTTCCCGTGAAGCGAGGTCTTTCTGTCCTTCGGATTTGGACTGGTTTCCTTCTGGATAGCATCCATACTGCCCGTCTTAGCAGCTTTTGGTGTCTCGGAGGTGAGGGACAGGGGGATCTCGCTCTTCCCTAGGCCTCTTGCTTCAGCTGCTTGTGATCCGTCCTCCACCGATTTCCTGGCAAGCTTTGTATTTTCTACCCTCTTGGGGCATTCCCTTGCGTAGTGTCCAGCCTCCTTGCATATATAGCATGCATTGGGGAACGGGCCGAAGCGCACTCGTTGTCGTAAGAAGCCTCCATCCGGGAATGCCAGTCACACACGGTTAGGGAGCTCCCGACTCCGGTCCCATAGTATCCATGCCTTTCGTAGTGAGGTCTCCTTTCTGGTCGGTAAAGGAGCGAGAAGTACCTTACCCAGTGTGCTCGCCAAGTGCTCCACTGCCCCTTCCAGCCACTTGGGGAGACTCGGAAACTCCATCCACACTGGGCATTCGTGGTAGAGGAATTCTCCAACGCCAAAGGAAGGGCTCCGTGGTAGAGCTAGCACCATAGTACCATCGAATAGGTAAGACTTGGCAGCCAGCTCGTTACAAACTCCTTCTGAGACACACTTCAAGAGGAATAATCCTTTACTCGTATAAGAGAAAGTCTCTCAGTTCTTGGTAGAGGGGATTCTACCCATGAAGAACAAGTATACTCCCCCTTTGGCTAACCGTTCGAGCTCTGGTTTCACCATCTCATAGGGCACCTCCTAGACAACGGCGTGTTCTTTCCTAGTCTCGAGGCCTTTTCTCTCCACTTCCCTATTCTGCCAGGCCAGTTCTTGCTTAACAATCTCTTGGATTTCTTGGTCCAGTAGAGGGGAGAAGCCTCCTTGCACCTTGCCTGCAACCGCTTCAGCATAGGATGGTGCTTTCGTAGTTTTCGCCTTACCCGCTGGTCCTAGGGGACCGTTCTTATCAGAGCTCTCAACAGCCTTGCCGCCCTCACCTGCCCAACTCGTCTCCTCAGACTCACACATCCAGTTTGTTTCGACGTTCTCGCTGACTGCTAGCTCACACAGGCGGCGCTTGAAGGCCCTTCCTTCTACGCCATGCTTAGTAGAGAGTTAGGACGAACATGCACAGGCTTCGACACTCTTCTCGCTCCTTACTCTAATCAGTCTTTATATAATTAGAAAGTAAATTACTTTTGAATTGAAATACTTTAAAATTCATCAATCTTTTAATAAAATTAATTAGATTTTTAAAAATCATTAAAAAAATAAAATAAATTAATTTTAATTAAAATATTATTGGTTTAATTAATTTAATTTAATTATTTAGTAAATTTAATTTTAAATTAATCAAAAAGTAAATTAATTTTAAAAGTTAAAAATTTAATTAGAATTATTTAAAAATTATAATTAATTTTAAAAGTAAATTATAAATAGATATATTTAATTAATTAGAATTGTCATTAAGTTTTTTTTAACATTAAATTAAAATAAACTTGATTATTAAATTATTCATTAATTTTTTTAAAAAATTAAACTAAAGTAAATTAAAATTAACGTGAGGGGTTAAGAGGGGATTAATTGGGGTGGCTAGGGGTCCTAAGGGGGGGCTAGGGGGGGGGTGTAAGGCGGGGTTAAGGAGGGGGCCTAAGGGGCGGGGGACACGCAATAGGTTGGACTAGGGGTTAATCCCCCCCGCTCGTCCATGCCCTGCTCGCCACCACCTGTCCTTGTCAAACCTTGCTCGTCGCCTACTCCACCCGTAGAGAGAGAGAGAGAGAGAGAGAGAGAGAGAGAGAGAGAGAGCACGAGAGCGGAGGGGGGGGGGAGAGGGACTCGAGTGGAAGGGAGGGGAGAGATGGAGGGGGGAGGGAGAGGGAGCCGAGTGGAGGGGGGAGGGAGGGAGGGAGAGGGAGCGGAGTGAGAATGGAGAAGAGAGGGCAAGGAAAGGAGGAGAGGGGAGAGGGAGTGGAGTGGGAGAGAGGGAGAGGGAAGGGGAAGGTGGGAGGGAGGAGGAGAGGAAATACCTAGAGAGGAGAGGAGAGGAGAGGAGAGGGAATACCTAGAGAGGAGAGGAGATGTCAGAGGGAGGAGGAGAGGGAATACCTAGAGAGGAGAGGAGTCGTTTGCCAATGATGGAGGAGGAGGAGGGTTTGAAAAAAGGAGGGAGAATGACAGAGTGAGGAGGGATGTCGAGATTTTACAGGGAAGTGGGTTATAATTGGGTTTACGGTAGCTTTTTAGGTTTTTAGGTTAATCATAAGTATAACTCCTTTATTCAAGAGCTCATTCTTCAATTTCCTTTGTTCTCTCTTTATGTCAAATGTTGCACAGATCAACAAAATTTTCAAAAGCTTACAACAAGTGGAGAGATTTTCAACCTATTGCGTACGCAACATCTTCCACCTATTAAAATTTTTTATTTTTTGTCTCCTTTCAACCTATTGCGTGAGCAACATCTTCAAAAGACTTATTTGCTTTTAGTTTTTAACTTTCCAAGATTTCTAAAAAAAACTTCTCTAACGTGAAAAATTTGTCTTGACCTATTAGGTACACAAAAACTCCGAATTTTTGGGTTTTTTCAAATTTTAACCTAGCTTTAAAATAATCTCTTAACCTTGGCTTTTTCGAATTCAGACCTACTTAAGCAATAAGTTAAAAAATCTTGCTTTATTATTCGCTTTTTAAAAGATTTCTAAAAAAACTTTTCTAACTTATTGCGTATGTAACAACTTAGAAAAACTTTTCTTGTTTAGACTTCAAAAACGCTTTATCAATAATATTATTTATCTATAATATAATATAGTAATATAATAAAAATATATTAAAACATAGTATACTCTATACAATTGTATAAATATGATATATTTATAAGATTGTTTTTAAAAGTTTTAAATATTATTTATATAAACTAAAAAATTAAAAAATAATTAACACATATATTAGAGCTATATTAAACTAAATAATTTAAAATTTATATTAGTAATATAAAATAAGAACTAGAGTACAATATATTTTTATTTTAAAAAATCACATTTAAAAGTTAGTTTGTGAAGAAAATGATATTTTTTCAAACAATTTAAGGATACGAGTATATCATAAAGTAAGGGGTATGTACAAGTATATCATAAAGTAAGGGGTATGTACAAGTATATCATAAAGTAAGGGGTATGTACAAAATCAATAACTACTTTGGTGATTTGTGCAAAAGGTTGGGGTTGCACCAACATATTGCATATGCAACAAGTTGAGTGTATCCCAACTTGTTGCATGTGCAATAAGTTGATAAATGCAACCCCAACTTGTGGCACAAATCATCAAATTTTGGTGATTTGTGCAACAGGTTGGGGTTGCAGCCACCAATCTTTTTTATTTGCAATGGTTTGTAATTTAGGGTTTGGAGTTTAGGTTTAGGGTTTAGGGTTAGGTTTTAGGGTTTAGGATTTAGGGTTAGAGTCTAGGTTGGGATGCACATCAATATATTTTGCTTGTTGATTTCAAGTGAGTTTTGTTGGGCTTTTTTTAAAACAATTGCTAAGATATTTTTTTTGAAACTATTACAGGTATATACTCGTTGCTCAGGAAACGAATGCTTGTAACATTCAGACCTTTGTGCGTCAAAAAATTCCTAACCCAACCCTCTAGACGAGGACGAGGTCCGTGAATGAATTCGACAACCGCACATGAACATAGCTATTTGGTCATTTAATTGAGTATGCCATTGTGAACCTTCATGGTAGGCAGCTTACCTTTGAAAGCGCTTATATTTGAGCTAGGGAGTTTCTCAGAAGACTCGGTGTTGGAGGCGTCGTCAAAGATTCGTTTGGCCCTCGGGGTAAGCTGCTCCCATGCAATTTGCTTTGGGGCTTGTGGTGCTTTAAAGAGACTCCTTCCTCCACCTTGGACAACTCCAACGTAGGAGTCTCTTGACAAGTCCTACATGAACGTCCCTGTTTAGGCCTGTCGCACTGTATCTTGTCGTGGAGCTCCATTGGTCTAGCATCTAGTTTTGGTCGCTGAAAAGGTAACTCCTTTGGATTTTTCTATTGTTTTTTTCTCGAAGAATGATAGGAAGCTGTCAAGGATAATTCTGAAGGCGCTTAGTAATTCTCTGATAGTTGTAGATCCGTAAGCATTTTGCATGTCCTTAGAATGTGAAGCTCATTGTCGTACCAAGAGATGGATGAGCACAAATAATCTCTCCCCCAACTTCTTGGCTCTTTAAGACGTCAAGTAAGAGGAGCAAAGCTTCCCTGGCATCTAAAACAGATTGATGACAAGAGATTGTGGTTCACAACTACTCATGATGAAGGGAAAGGAGGTGCAGTCTTAGGTGTAGCAAATCAACTAGCCAAAGGAGTAGGGAGAGTTAACTCGATGTTTGGTAAATACAGAGTGGGGGTGGACTTTGTCTGCACTAATCTCTCGTGTCAAATTTTCTCGATGTATGCTCCAAACTCGGCTAGAGATAGAGAACTTTTGTGGGAAAACATTTCCTTGTCAGACAACGTGCTTCTACTAGGAGACTTTAACATGGTCGAGAGTAGGATTGACGGATGGAAAGGGATAGGCAGTGTGATAAAAGGTCAGAGTTGGTTGACATATCAGAAGACACTGCTTTAACTTGGACAAATAATCAAATAGGACAGATTCACAAAAAAGGGCGCTTGGATAGAGCCTATTGCTCTAAGAGAATTGTTGATGAGATGCTTTGAGTTAAAAGTAGAGCTTTGGTAATGCTCCCCTTCTTTGACCACAAACCCATTTCAATTGTCCTGGAAAAGGAAGACAGGGTCATTAGTTGCTCTTGGTTTAAAGCTAATCCTTTCTTTTTTCAACTCCCGTATGTCAGGAATAAGATTGTTAAAATCTAAAACAATGCTTTTGGTGGGATAGCTATTACAACAGATAAATGGATCAGAGCCATAGATAGGACAAGAGTCTTTTTAATAGCAGTCAAACGCAGAGCTGACAAAGCCATAACCCTTAGGACTCAAAAGCTCGAAGATCAACTGACTCTCCTTAAAAGGGACAACACTGAACAGGGACAGAGACAGACGAGGCCTATCACAGGTAAACTTAGAGCAGAAGCAGAAATAGTAGCTAGCCAGGCCAAGATACACACTCGTGATTGGTGGGTGGGAAGAGCAGATAAGACCAATGATGATATGTTCAAAATCCTGAGGAAAAAGCATGCTAAAGAATCCCTAGAGTCTCTTCAAGTTGGAAACAGACTTATCGAGGACCCGGGTGAAATCCTTGAGGTGATCTCATAACACTTTAAACAGCTTTTAGGAGAGGAGGAGATAATCACAACATAAAAGATTAGAGCTCGAGGGAAATGCTCTAAAGTAAGAGAAAGAAAAGTTTCCACATTTGATAGCATCTATCTAGAAAGAGACCTCACTTTAGATGAACTGAAAGAAGCAGTTGATCAACAAGGGTAGGGTAAGACACCAGGAGAAGATGGGCTTCCTATAGAGTTTTGTCAAGTCTTTTGGGAAACAGTAGGCCCCGATCTAATGATGCTTTGGCAAGAGTCCAAAGAGAATGGGTTTTTAGACCCAAGAATAAACATAGGCATGATAAAACTAATCCCTAAGGGTGGCCCAAAAGAGGAACTCTAGAACTGGAGACCTTTGACCATGCTGAATTGCAGCTACAAGATCTTTGCAAGGGCATTAGCCATAATTATACTTTAAAACAAGATGCAATGCTAGATAAGGGAGGATAAAAAAGGTTTCATTCAAGGAAGACATATCCTAGAAGCTATCCTCACTCTGTGGGAGGCTTGAACTGGTTGATGAGACTCAGCAGGACATATGCTTCCTCAAAATTGACTTTGACAAGGCGTATGATAGAATGGAATGGGGCTTCATTTTGTCCTCCCTAAAGGACATGGGAGTTGGCCCTAGAGTTTGCTCCTATGTAGAAATACCTCTGTGTCAAGCTAGAAGTAAAGTCGAGGTAAATGATGGCAAAACAACGCAACCCTTTGGACTCAAAAGATCAATCAGGCAAGGATGCCCGATAGCTTCTCTACTCTTTGCTATAGCTGTGGATGCACTAGGATGGCTGGTAAAGGATGAATTGGACAAAGGTAATGTAAAGGAAATACAGGTGTAAGGGGACAGACAGATTATGTGCCAGCAATTTGCAGATGACACAAATCTAACCCCACATAATGATGAAGAGTTAGTAAGAGCTACTTTGGAGTGTCTAAATACTTTTTCTATGGCCTCAGGATCCAAAGTTAATCATGATAAAACATGAATATTTGCCACCGGGAGCCCTCTGCCTCTTTTTCTCTCTAACAAGGGTTGTAAAGAGATCAGAAAAGGTGAGGTTTTCAGACTTCTAGAAATTCCTATGGGATTCGGGTGTTCTATGCAGGACAGATGGGACTGGGTCCTAGAGAGGGTCAAAAGCAAGGCGAATAGATGGCAAGGGCTTCAGCCAACACTAGCAAGAAGAAAATTTGTCCTCAACCACTACATATATACATCCATCATCTGCTTCATTTCCTGTCGGTACCCAACAAAGAAATTCCTTAGACAAATCAACAATCTATTAAGATCTTGAAGGGGCAAATTGATGTGTATGTGTGTATGCCTATGGGTTTGGAGTCTTATGCAAGGAGTGTGTGAGTGTAGGTGTGCTAGAAGGTTCTAGTGACTTGGCAGTTAGGTATGTCAGGTTGGTGTGATGTGTGAGTGATCATAGGAGGTGACTGATTGAGATAATCATGGAGATGATTGTGGATCTAGGATCTACCAACATGGAGGCAGTTACCTATATATGTAACCACTCTTGAATAAAGATTTATACCAACATGTGGTATCAAAGCTTGTTGAGAATCCTAGTGCCTAGAATGAGAATCCACGAGGTTCTTTGAAGATTCCAAGTAGAGTCTATCTTCTTTCCAAATGCTTCCCATTTCTCTTTCTTCCACCGTGACCTTGGTAAGCTCAGCTGTCTTCATCCACGTAATGGTTTGAGAAACCCTTTCAGCTAGACCTTCCTTATGCCTGGGCGACCTATCTGACCGGAGGGATTGATGGAATTTATTGCCATCTTCACGCACCACCTCTCTGTATCATCTGCGCCACTTTTGCAATGCTGGTCACCCTAGTCACTTACCTCATAGAGCCATGCTTTCTCTACTACTAGAGCTACCCACAGTAGATATTTGGAGTGATTTGGTCTCGCAATGAGGGAGTAATCAACAAAAAACCAGTCGATTCTAGAAAGGACAAAGCTTCCTCAAGTGAAGAAAATGTTGCTGCCCCGGGAGATGTAATGCACCATTTTGCCTATGGTTGGTTCTGAGTCTTCCTTACCTACAGAACTCTGATTGCGTAGCAAAATCCTTAAGCTTGATGATGTTTGAAGTGAGTTATCAAGCCTCCAAAGTTCCTAGGTTCTCTACAAGGTAAAGAAGACCCTAGTTAAGAGGTGTTAAATTACACCGGCGCAACGGAATAAAAACTAAACAAAGAATAGAGAGTATACAACAAACTAGAGACGAACAAAATTTTCCTTCAATACTGATGGAGTACAGATGATGGCTCCGTCCACTCGTGCGCTCCCACAGTGGAGCTTAGATGGCGATCTAGATAGATACTAGGTGAAGAGCTACTAGTTGGAAGATCTGATTTGATCTGATCTGATCTGATACAATGGATTGGGAGGGTCACCTCTTTATAGCTATGAGGACGGTAGTTGGATCAACGTAGTCGGTGGAGTCGACCAGTCAACCTAGTCGGTGGAACTGACCAATCATCCATGGAATATTCAGGGAATATTTCCTATACCGTCGCCTTGGGGACTCTTGTCCCCAAACCCCCACCAGCAAGAGCAAGGGGCTCTCACACAATCAAGACAATGTGCCTCGTTGTGCTACCAGCTTACGTACCTTGCCTAGCCCATAGGCTAGACTCACATAGATCACCTTTCTACCATCAACGGTCTCATCTACCATCAACGGTCTCATTGATAGACCTCATTTGACATGCAAGTCAGGATCCATCGAGTGTCTCGGGCTCACACATGGCTTCTCCAACTTGAGCACCTTGGACCACTGGTGGTTACTAGGAGGGTGGGGCATTGAGCATATCTAACAAGAGGTTGTGGGAGAAGCCAACTGGTGAAACATATGCCAAATAACTAGGATTTTTTGAATTCTTATCTTGCAATTTGCATCTATATAGTGAAGGTGATTTATTTGTTCAGAAATATAGATCTTTTATAAAGGGATTAGACACTGTCATTAAATTGGTAAGACCTTCCCAAATGGCTTCAAAACTCAAAATAGAGAATCTTGAAGAAGAGGAGTTCCACACTTGGCAAACAAAACTGAAGTTCATTCTCATGAAAAAGGGAATATGGAAGGTGGCTAATGGAAAAGAAACTAAACCTACTAGGGAAGGAGAAGCTTCATGGCTTCCCAAAGATGAAAAAGCACTTGCTATAATTGCTCTTGGTCTGAGTGATTCTTTTATCCATCACATTGATGGATGTGAGACTGCTCATGCTGCATGGACTCATCTTGAGTATGTTTTTGGAGCACAGGGAAGATGCTCTAAGTTTAGCTTGCTTATCAAGTTCTTTGATTTAAAATTAGATAGAGGAGAATCCATCTCTTCACATCTAAATTCAATGAAGAGCATTTTGATAGAGTTATCTGGCATCAAGTTTAATCTTGATGAAGATATTGTAATTGCCATCGTACTTAGAAGTCTCATTGAAAAAATATGGCACTATGATAACCACACTCACCAATATACCAGAGATAAGTCTGGTGGAAATTGAAGCATCCCTCTTGGAAGAGGAAAGAAAGATCAAACAAAGAAGTGATTATAAATAAGGGCCATATTTGGCCAAAAGCAACTTCAAGGGAAAGAGCAAAATGAAATGTAACTTTTGTGGCAGACCTGGACACTTTGAAAAGGAATGTTATGCAAAGAAGAGATGTTCAGCCAATCTTGTTGTGAAGAAGTAGAGATTGAAGAAGAAGAAGAACTCGAGAATGTTAAAGCTCACACTGCTTACAACACCCAAGTCAATTCTGACAAGGGTGAGGATCCATATGTTTTCTAAGTTATGTGTGTGTGAGGTCAATAATGGTTCTCTGCCATGGATAGTACATCCTTATGTTCTTTCCTTGTTAGACTCATTGGGTTTTTCATACATAGTCATTGTCTATCTCCTAGTTGTAAACCAAGAATCCTAAGAGTGAGTCACAGGTCGGGGCCATGTGTGTTGCCACATGATGCTGGGAGAGCCATGGAGCATCCCATGTACTATTGCTGGTCATCAACCTGTGGGGGAGAATGAAGGGGCAAATTGATGTGTATGTGTGTATGCCTATGGGCTTGGAGTCTTATGCAAGGAGTGAGTGAGTGTAGGTGTGCTAGAAGGTTCTAGTGACTTGGCAGTTAGGAATGTAAGGTTGGTGTGATGTGTGAGTGATCATAGGAGGTGACTGATTGAGATAATCATGGAGATGATTGTGGATCTAGGATTTACCAACATAGAGGCAGTTGCTTATATATGTAACCACTCTTGAATAAAGATTTGTTCATCGTGCCTCATTGCTTTCTCTACTACCAACAGATCTTTCCCGTGGGGAGGAGATGCTGTCAATCACAAGGTTCCTAAAGTCAAATGGCAAACATGCACAATGCCAAAGGTAGCATGAGGCCCTAGTATTATAGATGTGGAGAAATCCGCAGCCAGGTTCATGGCTCAATGGATCCTCAAGGCTGTGAAGAATCCGAAAAAGATGTGGGCATACTTAATCCTTAGAAAAATCAGCAAGGTCAAGGTAGACAGATGCAAACATTGGAAGCACCTTCCTTAGAATCTTCCCTCTATGGCAAGGAAGTCTGTATAGCAAAAGAGTTAGACTTATGGAAGGGAATGTGGTCAGCTTGGGAATCTTTGAGACCCTTTGTAATTTGGAAAGGATTCTCTAGGAAAATGGGTACTTTCTCATCCAAGGACTCAATATGGTTCTCACCCATATGGACAAATGCTCCTCTACGAGATGGGAAAATTAAGAATGCATTGCGCCTCAATAAAATAGATATTCGAGTCTGGGGAGATATTTGGGACAGAGAGCAAAGGAAGTGGATAAACAATGATATTTTAAGAATCAGATTTAACTTAATAGATTTGATTTAGAAATGCTTCTTGAGAGACATGCCCTTTGGAATAGAGAAGCCATCTCGTGGATGGGGGGAAGGTCTCCTCCTACTACTAGAGAAGCCATCTCGTGGATAGGGGGAAGGTCTCCTACTACTACTAGAGAACTTAGATTTACAGGTTAGACAGAACTTGCTCATGTCCCCATCTTTGTGGAAGGTCAAGAAGATATGATAGTTCAACTAAATTAGAAATGGCATACAAAAGACTCGGAAAGGACTTGCGTAAAGAGATTCGAGAAAGTGTGCGACAGAAATCTCCCAAAGAAGTAGGCCTACCTTTTATGGCTCATCGTGCACAAAGGGGTTTGGATTGCTAAACAAGCACTAAAAATTGGGGAGGGAGATGGGTTATTACAAAGATGTTATAGAGCTCAGGAAGACATTCCCCACTTGTTCCTAAACTGTAGCTTCTCGAGAGGATTGGGAGACTGTGCACAAACTCTATGGTTTTTTCACAGTTAATTATATTTTCTTTTGTTGGGAGACATGCCGAACAGGACACTAGACAATTGGAATACCATGCGCACTTTCCTTTTATGGTCTCTATGGTTGTAGAGATGTTCTAAGGTCTTTAGCACTGTGCATGTTGATACTAAAGAAATTGTGATGAATCTATGGATGACCACAGAAAAGAGGAGCAAATCTTGAGAAGATCTCCCGGCTGCAGCAACAAATCCAGGAATGGTGCAAGAAGGACGAGCAGTTTGCGAAAAAAGAGACCGTCCTTTTGGCTCAGATGCAACAATAGGTGGGAAAAGATTCTATGCCTTCGGGAGTCATCCCCAACCAGTACTTACATCCGGCCAGACAACTCCGTAGGCTGTGCCTCCTATGCCTTCTTTCTTCTTCTCCGTGCTCACAGTTCATGCTTCTTCACCTTCTCTTGCAGCTTCCTCCTTGCCAACGTATGCCTACACTGCTCTATTAGTCTCTCAGCTCTCTCCTGCGTATGCTACACCCTCTTCGCCTTCATCTCCTGTGATTCCCTCTGCCCTGGTGGTGTATAAGAGACCTATCTCAAGAAGCGACCCAGTAGGAGTTACTGTTAAAGTGCGCAATGAAGGCATGCCACATGACTTCAAGCCTCCTAGTCCAAGATCAAAAACTAAAGTCAAAAAGTTGTGTCCCCACCCTCGTATCTTAGGCACAATTGTTCTTCGAGTGGTGGCATACGTGGCCCCCAAAGAAGAGCCGCAAGACACAACTAGTGGAGATGGAGTTTTATGTTTTTTGCTACTGCTACTATGTGAAGAGAGTGGGAGAGAAGGAAGGAGTCTCACTTGTAGCTTTCTCACATACACAATGGGGGAATATACACAAAGGTGGAGGCTGAAAACATTTTTCCTCTTCTTAGTTGTGAAAGCCAAAAGAACTCTAAGTACAAAAGAATAGGTGAACCCCATATGTGGGTCTCAAACCAAACTCAGCTAACTAAGGTGGCATACTAAATGAGCCACTAACTAGAGTACATAAAGATAGCTGTCATCCAGCTATTATTCATGGGAGGTGTACCAATCGCATCTGCAGCCACAATAAGTCGGTGATATAAATGCACAACGGTCACCCTGGCATATCATGAGTGGAGCTCGATATCTCAACACTCTCCCTCGAGCTCAATCCCAATTATTACACACTAAGCAGGTCTCTGAACTTGCGCAGCTTCTTTGCACCCAATGCCTTTGTGAATATGTCAGCTACCTGATCCTTTGTGCTGACATAAACTAGATTAATAAAACCTAATAGAATCTTCTCCCACACATAGTGATAATGCACCTCAATGTGCTTTATTCTAGCATGATAGACTGGGTTATTTGTTAAGTGTATACTGCTTATGTTGTCACAATAAATGACAACTGGCCCATCTGTAGACTGATGCATATCATAAAGTAGCTTATGCAACCAAGCTACCTCACATGCAGCCATTGCTACACCCATGTACTCAGCCTATGTGCTCGACAAGGCAATTGTAGGCTGTTTCTTGTTGCTCCAAGTGACTGCAGTACTCAAAAGAGAACATATATCCACTTGTAGATCGTGTATCAGAAATACTACTAGCCCAATCAACATCAGTGTATCCATGCAATTGTATCTGAACCCTAGTCTCATAAAATAGTCCATACTGCAATGTGGACTTCACATACCTCAGTATGCGTCTAGCGCATCCAAATACGATTTCCTTGGAGACAAATGTGGACTTCACATACCTCACTATCACCTATGATGATCAAATCATCAACATAAATGATAAGCAGCATAATATCTTTCTCTGTTTTTCTCACATAAAGTGAGAAATTTGCCTTAGAAATCTGAAAGCTAATAGTGACAAGATACTATTAGAAATTTGCCTTAGAAATCTGAAAGCTAATAGTAACAAGAGACCTTGGAGGAACCTTTGGAAAAGTCACTTTGGCTTTGCGAAGTGGTTTTGAGAGCCTGCAAGTGTTTTAAAAGAAAAAGTCATTTTTTGAGGTTTTCCATGTTCCTTCGATGATAGAGACTCCATATTGACTTGTAAGGCAACTATTGCTTGCTTTTGGTGTTCACTTCACTTCAGGAGCTTGGAAACACCTTCATTCTTGAATCTGGGATCATTTCATTGGATTTCTGACTCACTATGTCAGTTCCTACGTTTTTTTGTCTGGGTGTTGAAACTCAAGTTTGCAGCAATCATTTGCAGATCTGTCAGTTCCGGTGGACTCAGGAGGTCCTAAAAGTTTTATGTTGCTCATCATTCGCACTCCGGTGGAGTTTACAAACAGCTCTGTTTTCAAAAACTTTTTTCAGTCCGTGTGTTGGACCTACTGATTGAGACCATGGTTTTCAAAATCGTTTGTCCCATTGCGTTTCGGATGCCCAAAAATCCTACCTGTCAGTTCTTGCATGATTTGAAACCTTAGATTTATACCACATGGCAGTGGATAAATGTTGACTCCCATTTCTCACTCATCGGTTGGGATTTTGGAGTTCTGATAGAAGAGAGATATTTGCAGATTTTTTGCTGAGTCCGATTATGCAATGGCGCCCATGTTTTGAGGCATCTCAGGTTTTATTTTCAGTAGCGGTCTTTTTCGTGGGACTATGACTTCTGTCAAGACAGCTTTCTTGCATGATGGGGATTTGCATGAGGAAATTTACATGGTGCAGCCGGAAGGCTTTGAAGAAAAGGGCAAAGAGCATTTAGTTTGTAAGCTGAAGAAGAGTCTCTATGGTCTTAAGCAAGCGCCTAGAGAATGGTATCAGACGTTTGATGCTTTCATTCGGTCCCAAGGTTTTAGAAGGAGTGAAATTGATCACTATCTCTATACTAAAAGGGCTAAGGATAATAGCCTGATAATCTTAGCACTCTATGTGGATGATATGCTATTGGCTAGCAAGAATACTTATGAGCTAGATGCATTTTAAAGGCCAAGTTGCATGAGGCCTTTGATATGAAGGATTTGGGATTTGTAGGTCATATTCTTGGTATGCGCATCACGCGTGATCGAAGTAGGAAACTCCTTTGGCTTTCACAGAAGGAGTATGTTACAAAAGTATTGCAGCGTTTCAATATGCAGGGGGGGAAGGCAGTGAGTACTCCATTGTCTCCATATGTGAAACTGAGTCATACAAATAGTCCCAAATCACATGAGGAGAGGGCCATGATGGCCAAGGTTCCTTATGCATCAGCGGTTGGGAGTCTTATGTATGCTATGATAGCTACTAGACCAGACATTGCATTTGCAGTGGGAGTTGTTAGCCGGTATATGGCTAATCCAGGAAAGAGGCATTGGGAGGTAGTTAAGTGCATCATGAGGTACATAAAGGGTACCAAGGATATGTGCATCTGCTTTGGTAGAGGAGACATGCGTGTACTTAGGTACACAGATTCAGACTATGCAGGACATGTGGATAGTAGAAGATCCACTTCTGGTTATGTGTTCACCTTTGCAAGTGGTGCAGTGTCGTGATGTCTCGCACATAAAAGTGCATTGCTTTGTCTACCACATAGGCTGAGTATGTTGCAGCCACAGAGGGTTGCAAGGAGGCTATATGACTTGATCGGCTAGTGGGAGATTTGGGGATTCATACAGGTGTACCGACATTGCATAGTGATTCCATGAGTGCTATTCAGCTAGCACGGAATTCGGTCTTCCATGCAAAGACCAAACACATTGAGGTCAAGTACCATTTCTTCAGGGAGGTACTTGAGGACAAGCGCATAGAGCTTGTCAAGGTTCATACAAATGATAACCCTGCAGATATGTTGACAAAGAGTCTACCTAGTCAGCGGTTTGAGTATTGTCGTGTATTGATGGGCATTGGATAGTATGCTCACTGGTTGTTCTCCCTTAAAGGCACATTGTTCTTTAAGTGGGAGGTTGTGGGGGTTAAAGGTCATTGTGCCTTTACCCCGGTTATGTACAATACTCAAGCACATATATACATGAATGAAAAAGAAGATTAGGGTGTTTTGCACCCACCAAAACTTGTGTGGCTCTCTGTCTCCCTCTCCCTCTTCCATTCTTGCTTCCATTGAGAGTACTCTCTGCTGTTTCATATAGACCTCTTCTTGCAAATCACCATGCAAGAAAGCATTCTTTACATCCATTTGATGTAAAGACCATTCCTTTGATGCAGCCATAGCAATGACTACTCTTATGGTTGCCATCCTTGTAACCGGACTGAATGTCTCTTCATAATCAATGCCATATGTCTGTGCATACTCCTTGACAACTAATCTTGCCTTGTATCTGTTCACATAACCATTTGCATTATACTTCACCTTATAAACTCACTTGCAACCAATTGCATTCTTGTCTTTAGGCAAAGGAACCAATTTCCATGTAGCATTTGCTTCCAAGGCATCCATTTCTTCATCCATGGCTTTCTCCCATTTTTCTTTTCCCATGGCTTGCTCAAAAGAAGTGGATTCTGGTTCATGTATCACTTTGACCACATAGGCATAGTGAATGGCTGTAAATCCATCATATGTCACCCTATTCACAGGATATCTAGCTCTGGTAGACCTACGCAAAATAGGCTCACTACTACCAGGTGCTCTCAAAACATCCATTGTCTTTCTTACTCTAGGTGTAATAATAGAAGGAATACCCAACTCATCATCAAGCCTTTGTTCTGAGCCACTGGATTCACCATCCACATAAGAGTGACCTGCATTGACATCAACCATGGGTTGATCTACTTTCTCTTTTTCTTTATGTGATACTTGCATACCACTATCTGCATTGATTTGAGAAGATCCTCCTGATCTCAATCTGTGTGTCCATGGCGAAGTATGTGAACCACTACTAGAGGGCACTACAGGTCCACTAATATTTTGTGATTGCTGCTATGAGTTATGTGCAGCATTATCATTTTGTGCATCTACATCATCAATCACATTAACTGGTTTATACCAGTTACTTATCTCATCAAAAACATCTTTGCTCCTATTGACGATTATGCATCAACAGATAAGAAGAATGATTCTGTCACTTCCAATATCCTGTGCACAGGCATACGATGTAATTTTTGCGATAAATTTTTTTCGACCTGCAAAACAGTGGTCGCACAACAAAAACATGGCACTTTTCTGAGTGCATGCGAAAAACTTCTGCCACCAAAACAGCCTCGAGATGGCCTCAAATTAAAAAAATAATTTCACCGAATGCTTCATCCTCTCCCGAAGCATATATTGTTGTCTCATCACACTGCGAAGGGCGTCTCAATTTGAGACAGTGTACTCTTGCACTTTCCGGCTGTGCTACCTATAGAGATTTGCTCCCAAACTTGAAAAACAAGAAAAGCAACACTGATCCTTTTACTAGGACACCGCGAACTTGGTTTGCTTTCTGGAGCTCCTTACCATGAACTGAGCTCTAATACCACGTGAAGAGAGTGGGAGAAAAGGAAGGAGTCTCACTTGCAGCTTTCTCACATACACAATGGGGAAATATACACAAAGGTGCAGGTTGAAAGCAGTTTTTCTCTTCTTAGTTGTGAAAGTCGAAAGAACTCTAAGTACAAAAGAATAGGTGAACCCTATATGTGGGTCTCAAACCAAACTCAGCTAATTAAGGTGGTATACTAGCTGAGCCACTAACTAGAGTACATAAAGATAGTTGTCATCCAGCTATTATTCATGAGCAGTGTATCAACCGCATCTGCAGCTAACAAGTCGGTGACATAAATGCACAACCATCATCCTGGCATATCACGAGTGGAGCTCGATATCTCAACATACTAATTGGTCATCTAAACATACTGTTATTGTTACTGTTGCAGATGATTAGATTCTGATTTTAAAATCTTAAGGACTTTTTTGAAGCTGTACATATTTGACTCTTTCATATTAATATAAACCCGCATTTTTCACCCAAAAAAAAAAGACTTTAATGAACTTGTCTACTAGATTACCAATCCCAATATATTATAAAGTGCCATCCAAAAATTCCCAAGGTCACTCTATATTTAAGTTTAGAGATGAAGATTCAGACAAAATGGGTTCAATGGGTAATGGACTACTACGGGAAAAGATAAGACACCACTTACAAAAAGAAAGTATGTGAGTATCAAGAGGTAATGAATCATGGGAATGACAAAATATGAAGAGGGGAGAGGAGAAGAGTGGAGATGAGGAGAGAGGGCATAGCTAGAGAGCACAACACATGTCAAATGACTAACTGTACACTAGATTTAGTTGAAAATGTAGAATATATACAAACCCATTTAGGATTAGGGTTAGGACATCTAACCCTTTCATTTATAGCACTCTATATGTGTTAGTGCTATGGACATGTAATCACATGATATTGAGTGTGGTCTCTCAGCCTTCCCTCAAGATGATGATTCTTGGGAATCGAAGAAGGACTGAGCATTACATTCCATCACACCCCTTTAATGGGAATGTCCTTCCTCTACATCAAACCAAGAGCTTGTCAGTGTTTCTCAAAAAGCTCTTTATTTAGTGGTTTGGTAAAGATGTCTGCATCATTCTCTTTGCTATCACAATGCTGTTAGATCATGGCTAGGTAGCAAGATGGGAGTGGAACAACAAAAATAACTCTTGTACTTTATTCATGAGAGAAGGCCAATATATAGGCACTTGATACATATATGAGAGCCAAGCTATGAGAGCCAAGCTCCACTAATTTCTCCATTGATTTCTCAATCAACATCTTTCAATCTTCTATATTCACTCAATCACACCTACTAAAAATTGACACATCATCAGTCACATCTAATCAGACACACCTATACACACATGTGCTCACACACTCACTCATATGATCACTCACAACCATAGACCTTGGTATGATCCATTACATCAATTTGTCCTTCATACCCTCCCACAAATTGATGACCTCAACCCTAGCAGTAGTCCATGGGAAACTTCATGGCTTGCCCATCTCTAGTGGCAACACACATGATCCACAACTTGGATTCACTCAACTGGAGTTCTTGTTTTCCTCATATCTTCATACAATTTGTGTGCAAATGTCTTATCTAGCTTTCTTTGATTTGTGAACAATGAAGCTCGATCATTAAGCATTGTGGCCACGCTGAATTGTGAAAATCCCCAAATGTACCCCTCATCCTCTGGAGGATGTAAGTCTGCCACACTTATAGAAAAGTCTGCGAGACTTGTATCTTCTTTTTGCGGATCCTCCTGATCATCACTATCCAATTTTTTGCCTAGTTTTAAATAACCTGCACTTGAATGATCTGCACCTAGAGTAGGAGTTATTTTTGCTCTCTTTCTGGGAATAGCTGTGGAACTTGAATCTGCTCCACGATCACTCCTTGCTCCTCTAGTTGCAGCAGTTGATGGTGTAGGTATAGTTGGAGATACTGTAGTTACTGCTACAGATATTGTAGTTACTCTTGTTGAAGATACCATAGTTATAGCCACAGATATTGGTGGTATAACTTGAGGGTTATATGTTATAGATGGCGTACTTACTGCTGCTGAAGGTACAACACCACCACTTGGAAATGCATTCCACATTTTCTTCAATGTTTCCAAGGCACTAAGTAATTCTTGGGATCCCTCAATTGAATCCGGTAAGGGCTTCAAGAAGTGCTTGTGCGTAACTCGTAACTTGTAGACCACATCGTCATTCTTCCCTTTGCACACAACTTCTATCAAATTGTTTTCTTTAATGTTGATGGTTGAGACCATGCCACCATTTCTTACTGCCTCTGGAGAATATTTCACGTTTGACACATTCTTGACAGTGGTCACCAAAAAATACTTTGATTTGCGCTCCATAAAATACCAAGCATGTTCAAGATATTTAAAAGACACCTTGGAACCAAAACTCGAAGCCATAGTCTTCTGTAAAGCAATCAAAAACAAAAAATGAGAATTACAATGATTTTCAAACTCAAAATATTAAAAAAATTGCTAATCAAATATTTAAATATTAAAAATAAAAAATTAATTAAAATTTTAAAAGTTTAAAGATATTTTTAAAATTTTATTTTTATATTTCTAAATACTATTTTTTAATCTAATATTTTTCTACATAAATAATTTAATTCAAAATATTTTATAAACATAGATAAAAGAATTTAATTTAATAATTTTATTTGATTAAATTTTTTTTATTTTTTTTATTGAAATTTATTGATTTATATCTCTATATATTTAAATTTTAATTTATTTTTTCTAAAAAATTTTAAAAATTTTATTGATTTATTTAATTTTAATTTTTAAATTAAATTAAATTAAATTAATTAATTTAATTTTTTTTATTTTTTAAATTATTTATTTATATATTTAAAATTTAATTTAATTTTATTTATTTTTTTAAAATTAAATTAATTTTTTTAGTTGTTTTTTTTTTAGCCCGGAAGGGCCCCCACTTAAGGAGAGGAGGGGATTAACCCCCCCAACCTGTTGCATGTGCAATAGGTTGGGGGGGTTAATCCCCCCGCCCTCCCCTCCCCTCCGCTTCCCTCCTCTCTTGTCTGCCCACCTCGCCCCTCCCCTCTCCTCCCACCTCCTCGCCTCTCCCCTCCCCTCCCGTCTCCCCTCCCTACCCCTCCCCTCTCCTCCTTGCCCGTCTCCCCTCCCCGTCCCTCTCGTCCTCCTCCCCGCCTTTTGCCTTCTCCTCCCCTCTCCTCCCCTCGCCCCTCCCGCCTCCCTGCCCCTCCCCTCTCCTCCCACCTCCTTGCCCCTCCGCTCCCCTCCCCTCCCATCTCCCCTCCCCGCCTCTTGGCGGGGAGGGGGGAGGGGAGGGGCAGGGAGGCGGGAGGGGCGGGGGGAGGGCGGGGAGGGGAGGCGAGAGGGGAGGGGCCACGAGGGGGGAGGGGAGGGGCGGGGAGGGAAGGCGAGAGGAGAGGGGCGGGGAGGGGGGATTAACCCCCCCTAACCTGTTGCATGTGCAACGGGTTGGCCCACGCACGCAACAGGTTAGGGGGCACGGGCCAACCTGTTGCGCATGCAATAGGTTGGGGGGGTTAATCCGCCCCCTTCCCCTCCCCGCCCCTCCCCTCTCCCTGCCCCTACCCTCTCGCCTCCCCTCCTCGCTCCTCCCCCTGCCCCTCCCCTCCCCCCTCCCCGCCCCTCTCCTCTCACCTCCCCTCCCCACCCCTCCCCCCCGCCCCTCCCCTCCCCTCCCCTTTCCTCCCCTCCCCTCTTGCCTCCCCTCCCTGCCCCTCCCCTCCCCTCTCGCCTCCCCTCCCTGCCCCTCTCCTCCCTCCCCGCCCTGCCCCTCCCCTCACCTCCCCCTCACTGCTCGGAGGGGAAGCGGGAGAAGAGGGGAGGGGAAGTGGGAGGAGAGGAGAAGGGAGGGGAGGGGAGGGAGGAAAGGAGGGGAGGGGAGGGGAGGGGAAAGCGGGAGGAGAGGGGAAGGGAGGGGGAAGGGAGGAAGGGAGGGGAGGGGAGGGGGAAGTGGGAGGAGAGGGGAAGGGGAAGCGGGAGGAGGGAGAGGACAGGGGAAGGGAGGGGGAGGGGAGGGGAAGGGAGGAGAGGGGAGGGGGGAAGCGGAAGGAGGGAGGGGGGAGGGGAGAGAGGAAGCAGGAGGAGAGGGGATGGGAAGCAGGAGGAGGTGGAAAGGGAGGAGAGGGAATGGGAAGCGGGAGGAGAGGGGAAGGGACGGGAGGGAGGAGAGGGAAAGGGAGGAAGGGAGGGAGTACCTGGATGGGGAGGTGGTAAAGGAGCTCCAGGAAAGTTGTGAGAGAGAATGAGGAGAAGTAGAGTTTTATAAATGGGTAGCTTTTAGGTCAAGTAAGCTTTTTTTAGTTTTTTAAGTTTTTTTAGTTCTTTTAGGTTCACTATAAGTAGAACATTCTTCATTCTCTCTTTCATTCAAAGTTCATTCTTTCCCACTCCACGCTTCTCTCCTCTCATCAACCTGTTGCAGGATTCTCAAAATTTTCAAAATGTTGCAAGAGGTGAGTTCATTTCCAACCTATTGCATATGCAAGAACTTCTAAGAATCAAGTTTTTGTAAATTTGATTTTTTTTTCAAATCCGATTCTTTTCTCAAAAACTTGTTTCGTACGCAACAACTTCAAAAAACCATTTTTTGCATTAAATCTTTTTTTCCACAAATTTTTCTCTTTACCTCAAACTCTCACAACCTATTGTCGCAAATTTTTCTCAACCTCAAACTCTCCCAACCTATTGGGCACGTAATAATTTTTCAAAAAAAATAAATTAGAAAACAATCTATTATAAATTTCTCTCTTAACCTCAAAACCACTCAAACCTCCCTCCCTATTGCGTACACAAGAACTTCAAAATAAAATTTAACCATAAATCTCTCCAAAAACTCTTTATTAATATAAGAAATCCATTTATAATATTTTTACTCCATAATATAATAAAATTTTATTAACTAATATTAAAATATAATTTTGCTAACAATATATATTGTTAATCTATAAATTAATATAAATATATATATAAATACATTAATTAAAAAAATATAACAATGAAAATATTTTTGAATGGGAAGTCTTCTAGCATATGTGCTTTATATAATACTTATGCTTAAAACAATGAAGAATTAGTGAATGTGTTTATAAGGTAATTCTTGATATGAAAAATTTTTACAATATTCTTCCTACTATTAACTAGATTTTAAATTTTAGTTTTAAAAAAAATATACATTATTAACTTAAAAACTAATATAAATATAATGTAATTATTGTATAAATTTAAATAAATATATAAATTATTAATATTATACATTAATAACATTGAAAATTATGTATATTATATACTAATAACCTTTAAATTTTAAAAAGGTAGTCAATCAAAGAATTGAATTAATTTAAAAAATAAGAAAATATTAAAATTTACACAAGTTCTTTTAGCATGTATGCTTTTCTTCCATGTATATAATACTTGTTAGTCGAAGAATGAAGAATAAGATAATGTATTTGTAAGGTAGGCATTTAAAACCATAGAATCTGGAAGACGTTTAGCATACTTGCTTATCTTTGTTACAATATGTAATACTTTACAAAAGCCTTAAACAAAGTTTAAGGCTTTGCACAAAACTATAGTATATGAATTGAATCCATATCATTTTTCTACTTTAGCAACCACCATATATCCATGATATGGAATACATATTTCTTATCACATACTTCTTCATTTCTTCTGATACACCATGCAGCATGAATGTAAGAAAATATGAATTGGTGTGCTTTTAGCCTATATGCTTGTCCCTAATAAGTACGATACTTTAACTAGGTAGACTTATAATTACTTAAAGTAAAGCCTTTGCAAAGGATCGTCCCTAGTATTGGATATATCCAACCTATTGCACAAATCAAGAATCTTCTTGATTTGTGCAACAGATTGGATATACGGTTGGTTGGATAAACTTTAAACAATTAATACCAAAACATCTTAACCACCGTAAATCCTAAACTTTAAACATTTAATTCCTAAACCCTAAACCCTAAATCCTAAACTCCTAAACAATAAATCCTAAACCCTAAACTCTAAATCCTAAACCCTAAACCCTAAATCCTAAACCCTAAACCCTAACCCTAAACCCTAAAATACAATCAAAATTTAATGAATTTTTTTATTTGTGCATCAGGTTGGATATATCCCCCAACCTATTG
Source organism: Dipteris shenzhenensis (assembly GCF_047967505.1). Taxonomy (NCBI): domain Eukaryota; kingdom Viridiplantae; phylum Streptophyta; class Polypodiopsida; order Gleicheniales; family Dipteridaceae; genus Dipteris; species Dipteris shenzhenensis. Next base: position 1,151,513 of record NC_141621.1, read on the forward strand.
CTCAAATAGGTTGGATATATCCCCCAACATGTTGCTCAAGCAACAGGTTGGGGGATATATCCAACCTATTGCACAAATCAAAAAAATTGCCCAAATCAAGAATTTTCTTAATTTGTGCAACAGATTGGATATATGGTTGGGGGTGCACCCCCAACCTATTGCTTAAGCAACAGGTTAGAGGATATATCCAACCTGTTCCACAAGTCAAGAATTTTCTTAATTTGTGCAACAGGTTGGATTGAGCAACAGGTTGGGGGATATATCCAACATGTTGCACAAATCAAGAAAATTCCTTGATTTGTGTAACAGATTGGATATACCTCCCAACCTGTTGTAAGAGGTTGGGGGATATCCAACCTGTTGCACAAATCAATAATTTTCTTGATTTGTGCAATAGATTGGATATATCCCCCAACCTGTTGCTCAAGCAATACGTTGGGGGATATATAAAACTTGTTCTACAAGTCAAGAATTTTCTTGATTTGTGCAACAGGTTGATATACCCCCCAACTTGTTACTCAATATATCCAACCTATTTCACAAGTCAAAAATTTTCTTGATTTGTGCAATAGATTGGATATATCCCCCAACCTGTTGTACAAATTAAGAAAATTCTTGACTTATGGAACAGGCTGGATTGAGCAATAGGTTGGTGGATATATCCAATCTATTGCACAAATCAAGAACTATAAATGCAACCGCAACATTAAAGCAAGTTCTCAAAGACCATGCATTACCATAGCCTCATCTTCAACAAACAATGCTAGATGGACATGTCGAATGTCAACAACATCTTCCTTTGGGAATGACAAAGAAGGTCATCCTAGAAACTATTAATAAAACTTTACAAGACAGAGACGAGAGCATGATTTCATGGTCAACCTTGTACAAAATTTGGTATAAAGATTTTTGCCATGTCAAGACACCATCAAAGCAAAGGATGTCAAAATGTAAGACATGTGATGAATTAAAAAATGCCATTGAACATAGTAAATGTGAGTAGCAGCGAGGAAGATATATTAAATGGTGATCAATCCATTTACGTCATGTGCAGGATGCTCGAAAGTTGTATGCTTCTTGGAGAGAGGAAGCTATTTCATGTGTCGATAAGTCCATGTGCATCACCATTGATGGCATGGACCATAATACAACAACTTTGCCACGATATAGACATATCCCACCGGCATTGGAGGGCAAACATGGACTTAAAACACACTTGTGTGGAGTATTAGTACATGGATATCGAATCTTTTGTGATGTATGGATTGATAGTTTGCATGACCATGATAGTAACCAAGTTGTTACATCAATCATGAAAGTAATAAGAAAGGTTAGAGATGCTCGCGGATGTTTACCTAACACATTGTGAATACAAGCTGATAATTGTTGGAGAGAGAACAAGAATAAATATATATTTGCTTTATGCTCTATGCTGGTTGGTTTGAAAATATTTGAAGAAGTGGAAGTTGGCTTTCTTCTTGTCGGCCATACACATGAAGACATAGATCAAATCTTCAGTGTTATCTCTGGTGAGTTGAAGTCAATGGATGTTTTGACAATGGAGGATATGCTATTTCGAGTTGGGAAAAAAATTGCAGGGTCTCACAAGGAAGAATCAGAAGTGGCTATCCTAGAGAGGATGGTAGATTTGAGAACATTCATACAGCCACATTTACAAGCAGGAGATGATACCATAATAGGACACACAAATCCACACTACTTTTGGTTTCACATGCATAACAATATTCCAGTGATGCAATGGAAGCACTACTCAGTAGATGGAGATCATTTATGGAGTGAGTCATATGCTTTATTACAATGAATAATTCCATTGGAGGAAACTAGATTTGTTCTTGCAAAAAACAAATCGCTTGACATAGATGAAATGAAAGGCTTGAAAGCCTTCATTAAACGTCTTCAAAGTATGATGCAGAAATATCCAAGGCAATCAACTAAGAATTTGGAGACAATTAAATCAACTGAAGCACTTATCCAATCTTTAGAAAGACAAGAAAACTTAATGAGCATTGAATACTGTGAATCCTTTTGGCCGGAACAAGCTAGGTCACCAAGTTTTCCTTTGGATATAAATATGTTAGTAGATATGGAGGAAGCAGAGAAATGCCTTTTACCTCAAAAATATTGTGGCAGGAAGGGAGACAAACCCTTACCAGAGTTTATACCATTAATGAGATTGAAGAGGGTCTATTTGTTGCAGTTTGGGCATTTGATCCAGGTTCAGAGTTGGATGAACAAGGTGGCCCAATTTGGGTTGCAAAGGTTGCTAAGATAGAAAGGGATGACAAGGGAGCTCCTATAACATTCACAGCTTTATGGTATGAACCAAAGCCATTGAAAAATCTCCTGAGAAGATATATAATAAAACAACTCTATGAGGGATGCTTGCAAAAGAAACGTGAATGGGTTTCAAATAATGAGGGATTAATAGAGGTGGAAGTCAGTAGCATTATTCATTGCTGGAAATCAAGGACACGAAGTTTTAAAAAGAAGCATGGATATAATGTTAAAAAATGTATCACAATCCCTGATCCAAGTCATGTGCATATTAAACATCATTTGGCAAGACTTGACCCGCCAAGCCAAATACATTACATGAATTTGATGACTCTGAACAAGATTCAGATGCATAAGATAATGGTGTATCTATACACCACCAATAAGATAATGTATTGTATGCTTTGTTTTTCAAAAAAAGTGTGTATCTATACACCACTTATATTTTGAATTCAACAAACTCTTTTTTTTCAAAAAAATGGTGTATCTATACACCACTTATGAGAGAGAGAGAGAGAGAGAGAGAGAGAGAGAGAAAGAGAGAGGGGAAGGAAAGGGAGAGAGAGGGAGAGAAAGAAAGAGAGAGAGGGAAAGGGGGAGGAGGTGGTGGTGGAAACGGAGGGGGGAGGGGGGGGGAAGGGGGGAGGGGGGGAGGGGGTAGTGGAGATGGAGGGAGGAAGGGGGGAGAGGGAGGGGGTGGTGGAAATGGAGGGGGGAGGAGGTGGTGGAGATGGAGGGGGGAAAAGGGGGATGGGGGTGGTGGAGATGGAGGGGGGGAGGGGGGGGGGGAAGGGGTGGTGGATATGGAGGGGGAAAAGGGGGATGGGGGTGGTGGAGATGGAGGAGAGGAGGGGGGGGGAAGGGGGGAGATGGGGAGGGGGTGGTGGCGATGGAGGGGGGAGGGGGGGAGGGGAGGGGGTGGTGGAAATGGAGTGGGGAGGGGGTGGTGGAGATGGATGGGGGGGGAAGGGGGAGGGGGTGGTGGAAATGGGAGGGTGAAAAAAGAGAAAAGAAAAAAAACTTGACGGATGGAAATCCAAAGAGAGGAAGAGGTGGTCACCTGAATGCTCTCCAAGTCTTTCTCGATGTAACAGGATTGTTGAGGAACAATGGATGGTGGGTGGATGGCTAGGTTATTGCTGCGAGATGGGCTCGAAGTCACTAACCATGTGAGGATGGGAGTAAGGTGGTGGTCGATGGAGAGGGAGGAGTGTCTTGCGTAGGGCTCAGAATGGGGAAGAGGATGGAGGAAAAATGTGAAAGATTAAGAATGAGGGGGTGGAGTGGGGTTTTTATAGGAAATGGTTTTAGGTTTAGAATTTAGATTTAGGGTTAACTCTTCCCAAGCCGTAACTTGTTATGAATAGCTCGGTTTACTCTTCTACAAAAAGGTGAAATCATCAAAATCGCAAGCTCTACGCATTCGTGTCCACTACCTAGCCTAATTGTTTATCAAGTGGCTTCTATTTAAGAAATAAAGAAAATTTCTTAAGGTAGTAACCCAAGGTTGATGCTTGGGGTTGATATGTTTGGCTAGAAATGGAAAAAATTTTATTCTCCTTGCCCTTGAGTGTTATTTTTGTGAAAGTTAGAAGTAGTTTGTTTTTTTTTCACATACCTGTGTATGTTTACTCATTTCTTGAGACACTAGTCTCCTCAACAGCAGCACCAAATGTTGGCTCTTTCCTACTGCTTTCATAGGAAGGGCTAGGTAGTCTCAGTATGTAGGGTTTCAAGGTTTTTTATCACCTATAGATATATTGGGGTTATCATTTGTAGTATAGGTGTAGCTTAGGACCTCGAGTCATGTTCCAATGAGACATAGGCTTAAGTGTGGTAAGCAAACATAGTGCATGCATGTGTAAAAAAAACGTGTATCATCATGGTTGAGGTAATGAAGGCTTTCGCCTTCATTGAGGGTTGTAGGGTTTAGGAGGAGTTTAAGGGTTAGGAGGAGGTTCCATGGTTTAGAAGAGGTTCCAGGGTTAGAAGGAGGTTCCAAGGTTTAGAAGGAGGTTCCAAAGTTAGAAGGAGTTCCAAGGTTTAGAAGGAGGTTCCAGGGGTTAGAAGGAGTTCCATAGTTTAGAAGAGGTTTCAAGGTTTACGGTAGAGTACATGGTGGAGAGCTCGTCTCCCTTGTAGATCATGCAGATTAAGGGTTGAGGAACTTAGGGTTTAGGGGGAGCATAGGAGTGGGAGAGGAAGAAGGTGTAAGAGCATGGGGGAAAGAGGAGTAAGAAGGGAGGAGAGAGGTGGAGGAGGAGGAGAGAGGAGGAGGAAGAGGGAGGAGGAGGAGGAGGGAGGAGGAGGAGGGAGGAGGAGACGGAGAGGATGGGTTGCAAGGTTGGAGGATAATGCAAGGAGTATGGCATCTCCCTAAATCCAACAAAATGCCAGTTCATGGTCACCCATGGAGTTGCTTTGGGACACATCATCTCTCAACATGGGATTGGAACTGACATGGACAAAATCAAAATCATCATGGAATTGCCTCCTCCTACAAATTCCAAAGGTATACAAGTCTTTATGGGACATGCCGGCTATTATAGAAGATTTATATTGCAGTATCATGATAGCTAGACCACTTTACAAATTATTAGTGGAGTTCTTATGGACCGAAGAGTGCGACCAAGCCTTTGATCTTTTAAAGTGGTGCCTAATCACAGCACCCATCCTTATATGTGCCAATTGGGATATTGATTTTCATGTTCATAAATTGGGAGTGTGCTTTGTCAACCTGGTGAACATAAGAAAGACTACCCCTTCTACTTCGCCAGTCGATAGCTCAATGATGCAGAGATCAACTATACAACCACAGAATGAGAAGCCCTAGTAATGGTGTATAGTGTAAAGAAATTTCGACACTATCTACTGGCAAATGATTTTGTCATCTATACCGACCATCAAGCATTTCTTTATCTTGTGAACCATCCGTGTACAACAGGAAGAATAACTAGATGGCTGCTCTTACTTCAAGAATTCAACTTCAAAATCATGGTCCGCAAAGGTGCCATACACTACATTGCTGATCACATGTCTCGGGTCAAGTCAGGAGAAGAAGCCACTGGAGTAGAAGATGACTTACCAGATGCCACACTATTTCAAATAGATGATGTTCCAGAGTGGTGTGGAGATATCATTGGGTACTTGATGGCAGGAAGACCACCCCTTGACATGAAAGCAGTAGATGCCAGAAAATTGATTCTAAAGGTTGCACCCTATCAAGTCATTGCAGGACAACTGTACAAAATGGGCAAGGACCAGATATTAAGATGTGTAATGCCTCATGAGATCATGCCAATCCTAAGTGAAGTCCATAAAGGCATTGTAGGAGGACACTTCCAAGAGGAAGCCACAGCAAGAAAAGTTCTCCTTGCAGGCTACTGGTGGCCAACATTGTGGGCAGATGCCTATGAATATGTAAAAGGCTATGATATATGCCAACGGACTATTAAACCACAACACAAAGACTTCAATCCCCTAACACCAATTATTGCACAAAAAACATTTGAAAAATGGGGGATTGACTATGTGGGTCCCATACATCTAGCAGCAAAAGGAACACGAGCATGCTACATCATTGTGGCCACTGATTACTTTACAAAATGGGCTGAAGCTAAAGCAGTCAGAAAGGCAGATGTGCCAGAAGCATAGCAAGATTCTTATACGAAAATGTGATCACCCGATTCAGATGCCCCATTGAAATTATATCGGATAGAGGCACACATTTTGTCAATGAGGTAATCCAATAACTCTTGTCTGGCTTCATGGTAATCCATAGAAAAAGCACACCCTACTACCCCCAAGGGAATGGACTAGCAGAATCCACCAACAAAATAATATGCATTATCCTCACCAAGGTAGTAGAACCACAATGTTCTGATTGGGTAGAGAAACTGAATGCTGCCTTATGGGCATACAAAACCACATTCAAGGTCAGTATAGGGAACACACCTTTTCAATTGGTGTATAGCCTTGAAGCTGTGGTCCCACTTGAATTTGTAATACCAAGTCTACGCATCACAGTACAGGAATGCATGGGATACCATGAATCCTTGAAAGAAAGGCGCTATCAGTTGGAAAAGCATACAGAGACAAGACTAGTCACCTACCATGCCATGACAATAGAAAAACGTAGAAGAAAAGCATGGTTTGACAGAAACCTTAAAGCTAAAGACATCAAGGAAGGTGACTTAGTCCTATTATACAATGCCAAAGTACACAAGTGGAAACTGAAGTATCTAGGTCAAGGACCATACCGAGTATGAAAGATGAATCCCATCGAAGCTGTGCTGCTAGAAACATTGGATGGAGTCCAATTCAACACAACAATAAATGGGAGCTGACTGAAGCGCTACTACATCAACACGCAAGCCATCCTCGACAAAAATGAAGATTTGGGAAACCAAGTCTTCCTTAGTTAGGATTAGATTGTATCATGAGCACTCACTTGCATATGTACATCTTCGCACATATAGGTAGCATCAATTGATTTTACCTAGGGCTTAAAAGTGATGAATGAGTTCTAGCTACCCTATGAAAATCCCAACAAAAAAGCATATAGTTAGTACCTACCTAGCTACTAGGTCACGTGCACTCACATGCTTTCGCTTAGACATAGATGATTGCATGAATAATTGTACCACACACTTTCATTCCACACTCTCAAAGCATGTATTAAAAAAAAAGCTCTCTCTCTCATGCACACACATAGAAAGGTCATACCGGCATGCCAATCAATCTAATGATCAATGGTACACTACATGCACATGGATACAAGTTCAGAAAAGATGCCACCACTAAAGAGGATGCACAGAAAGAGCCCACCGCCTCAACCACAGGACCCCCTCCAGAGTTCACAGCCATCTATTTCCTCTCAACCACGTAGACCACAGGCATTCATGGTCCAAAGCGATAGCTCTGAAGAAGATTCAGTGCATGACCAAGCAGAACAAATGCCACGCTAGTCACAATTGGCCTACACAGCCATTGACAAGGCCCAATCACTAGAACTTGTTTAGCCACCCACATCAACTTATGCTCTTTCTTAGGAAGCAACATCTTACTTAGAGCAACGAGGTCTAGGTAGTTTGCATGAGAGCCTCAAATCCTTGGAGGACAGTCCTACCCTGACCACCTACATTAAGGACTTTCTCCATTCTTACTGCTCCAACAATGCAAAGGATGGCAAGTACGGTACAATCACTGTACAGCAAAGCCCACTCAACATTATCCTCGATAGTACAGTCATTCAAAGGGCTTTCTCACTGCCAAAACAAGGTGGCAAATCCCTAAACAGTTTGCTGATGCAAAGTTTATCGAAGTGCAGTCTCTCCTCACCAAGGGCACACTGATCCATAGAGATGGCATATTGCTTCGCACAATCCTTGACCATCACCTCAAGGAAGTAGCACAATTCCTATCCACAATCCTAGGAATTAAGTACAGCAAAGATTGCTCCCTTCCACTCTACACATTTGTTTTGCTAAGTAGAAAGCTAAAACAAGACTAGGCCCGGCACTTCGTCATCTTCTTTACCAAGAAACTCGATGGTTCTTCAGGCCAAATATGTAAAATTCCACACTTATTGGCTATAATCATCAAAAAAGAACTACAAGAAAGAGAAATTACTCTGCCCCAGTCACCAAAACCAATTGACGAGTTGGACATACCCTTCTCACCAGTATGGGAGCCGTCACCAACTTCTCCAACTATCACATTGATAAGTGCGAATGCCTTAGTAGAAGTACCTATTCTAGAGGTCGAGATTGCATAATTGCCCCATGAGATGCTATAGCTCGGTGCACACCTGCAACCAATAAGTCTCCACCAATCGCACCAACCAAAGCTCGAGACAAGATCGGCACCCGAACCTGAGGAAAGATCGGCACCAGAGCCTGAGACTACATTAGCACTTGAACCGCCCATCGACGCCATGCCAGTCGATGAGCCATAAGGGGAGCTAGTGCCAGATCAGTAGTATGACTATCGTCTTGGATATCAATGCTCCACTCTTGTGTGACTATGCGGAAACCAGCTAACTCTACTTGTAAGCCCCCCATATGAGGAGAAGGCATTTGAGTAGCTCGGTTATCTAGTAGGTCCTGGTTTGGACACCAAATGGGGGCCATGTGTGGCCTGATGGCTAGACGGCTTCAGATAGAGTTGGCACACTACCAACTAGGCTACATGCAAGTGTGGGAAGGTATTCCATGACTGACCGCACTAAGGGTAGATGGAGCATTTCTTGGGATAGACCACTCTTGGGTTGCGGGGCCCGTCTAGAGCCCCAGATGATCCTGGATGGCTTCGAGCCGAACGGACACCATAGGTGGGTTGCTCTATTTTGTGCCACGATTCTATCGTGTGGTCAGTGGCCTATTTTGGGACCGACCGACCCGCAGTCGGCTGTTTTGGGTAGACTAGGTCGGTCACCCAATTGGGTCTAACCGACTACGAGTGGTGGCTATATAAGTGCAAGCCCGTGAAGCCCATTATCATCATTGGCTATAGCAACCCTGATTCCTTAGCATCCAACCTCCATCCTCTACTATTTCTAGCATGCCATCGAAGCTTCTCTCACAGGAGTGCATGGCTAGGAGGCAACGCCATCTATTGTATCAGTTAGCCAAATGATCCAAATGTGAGAACTATTCACTACCTTATCCAAGGAAGAATATGCAAGAGAATTGGAAAGGCAGACTGCATCAGAAATCGAAGACCAATTAGGCAATTGCCATAGAGGTCAAGGCACTTCAGGCATAGATAGAAGGAGATAGTAGAAGTGTGCATGAACCAAGCTCTCCAAGCTCAAGAGAAGGCACTAAGGGATGTGACCTCCAACCTCCACTAAAGTCAAACACAGCTGACTGTAGCAGTAGAAGCAACGGCAATCCTACAGACCTACTATAACTCCTTGACATCTGCACATGCGCAACAGATGGAGGTAGTGGCACAAGCTCGACTCACTCTAATTCACAAAGAAGAAGAGTTCAAGGATTGCAAAGACAAGCTTGAAGACATGAAACAATCTTTGGCAGTATGTGCCTTCAGCATTGATGAGCTTACAAGGGAATGTAGAATCTTAAAAGACCAACTTGCACACACAAGTCTTGGACCGATGGTCCAATACCACTGAAGACATTCCTCAATAGGCAAAGGTCATCTTGCAAATGAGAAAGCTTAAGGAGGCATACACAACCATCTATCATCAATACAAAGAAAAAATGAATGAGATGCACTCCCAAAAAATAATCATCTCCAAGCTTAAACTCCAATTGCTAGCGCACAACAATGAGGCATTGGAAGACAACACCAATGACGCCCCACTACGATGCACAATAGTGGTGTACCAAGAGCTTCTGGCTGCTCTACAAGTGGAAGATCACCTCAACGCACGCGTGCTTATCCAATGGAAGCAACTCCAAATCAGGATCATATCTGCTCATCCAACAATCAACTGGGAACATTCCATCGGGACTAAAACCCTATGCATAATTTGCCAAGACTTGTCTGAACATGAGAAAAATATCTTCTGCCTGTCTACACATGCTGGGTTTATAACACTCAGGATAGATGCTTTCATTACATATGTCTACCTCATGGGTAGTCCTCCCCTCAGGGTTATTGTAGGTTTGTTGCCATTGCTACAAAGGCCATCCCTATTATTTGCATGGCACGACATAACTAACATCCCACCCCTGCAGCTGATCATCCCATCGCACCAGCAAAAAGAAGTGTCGAAAGATGACAAGGCCTATCTCACATCAAACTTCCCATATCTAACCACTCTTTCAGCCAACATCATAACCTCACTTACCCTTGTGGCTACCACCCTCTTAACCTTCCCCGAGCTCCATCCTAGAGCACCATCCTAACATCTATTCCCTCCATCATCTCTTTGCTCATGCCTCTCACCATTTTCAACTAACCCAACATACAAACTTACGAGCCCCTCACACCTAGCTTTTTCCCCTCCCTTGCTAATCCTACCCTTGAGGATTACCTTGAGGATCTGAATAATCCAATTCATACACCCATGCCAAGTTCCAATGATGGGTATGATTTTGATGAGATACCACTTCCTAGTAACCCCATCAAGGAATTTTGGAGCAAATATCTTGATATGAAAACTCGAGGTGGATGGACCCTGGACAACTTTCCTACCATCCTTCGTCAGTGTCAAATTAGTGAAGGTTGGATTAGAAAGTTGGGTCCACAACCTCTTTGATGTAATCTTCTTAAAGGAGCACTTATGGGCACCTCCATATTTTAAAACCCATCCCAAGTTCTATGCAGTTCCACGATGTAAAAAATGGGAAGCCAACATATACACTTTGGCTGAAGATCGAGTCATTAATTGACCAATGATCAAACCCTACTCTGGTGTAGAATGGAATATCCAAGGCACAATGGTCCGAGCACTTCAGCAGCATGAACAAATAATGCACGGCAACATTGATCGCTTCCTTCGCCAAAGTGCTATATTCTATAAACCATTGGAATTCATTCTGGAGGTCCCATGTTACCTTGATTCCCATTTTCTTCCACTTAGCTTTAATCCCAATGAAAGGGTTGATGCTCAAATTACAAGCCGACTCTATCAAAGAGTGATCTTCTTAGAGGCACACCACATATCTCTGTTCGAGCAAATGGTGGATATAGGCTACATGGAGACTGCACAAAAATTGTATGGTGCTAAGGCTTTACAGCAAGATTGACTGGCACAACACAAGTTCCACAGCCATTGGACTAAAAGCATGGCAACCCAGGTACATGCTCGCAATCAGCCATAACCCAAGGATAGGTAATAAAATGGATCCGAGAGTATGTTGACTATGTGCCAACATGAACTTATGTAGAAAGAGAATGTGTTACAACTTTGTGATACAACTTTGTGTTACAACTTTTGCTCTCTAGCTGTGCCCTCTCTCCTCATCTCCACTCTTCTCCTCTCCCCTCTTCATATTTTGTCTCGGTATCAGAGCTCCCTTGCCTTCCGCTGAGGCATTGCAATTCTTGAGAGTGTGAGAGAGATTGAGAGATTGAGAGCTTCTCGAGTGTTCTTGTGAGAGTTCACTTCTGTAGAGAAAAGTTTCCATTCATTGCAGTGAGGGAAAATTTATGTCAAACAATTCCATCCATTGGAGAGAGAGAGAGAGATGCTTCTTCATTTCACCGAGAGATTTATTTGACTCTCTATTCCATTCATTCTTCTGTGCGAGTGAGTGGTTCTTCATATTGTGAGAGATCTAAGAGAGTTAAGATAGGTTCATCTCTATTGAGAAAGAGATATTCATTCAAGTGAGAAAGAGATAGAGGTAGTTCTTTTTTTCGATCAACGTGAGAGAGACTCCAAGCCAAAACTCCAAGCTTCTATGCCCTTGCAACTATTCTGGTGCTCCATAGACTACCTCACCAACCCAAGTTAGCCTTTGCCAACTTCTGCTTCGACTCCTACTGGATCTCCATAGCCAACATATAAGGCCAGCATCATCATCCGTTGCCGTCCAATAGGACCCTCCTACGTTCATCGTTTGCTCACACACTAAGGTGCATGCTTCAACGACTCTCAAGCCATAGCGGACTGCAGTGACTTCAGCCAAAGGAATCAATCAAAGGCTAGCACAGCCCACCGATGGCTCCCTCAGTCTGTGACTCCAAGGGCTCTAGTAACGAAAAGCTCTTGTTTTAGTTTTTGATAGCTGCTCTAAGGCCAACAACTCCAGAGAAGCCCTGTCTTCCATAGAGCTTTAGCAGCTCTATGCTGCCTATTGTCTCTTTCCTACTGCTTTCATAGGAAGAGCTAGGTTTTCTCAGTATGCAAGGTTCCAAGGATTTTTGTCACCTACAGATATATTGGGGTTGTCGTTGTAGTATATGTGTAGCTTAGGACCTTGAGTCATGTTCAGGTGAGAGATGTAGGCTTAAGTGTGGTAACCAAACAAAGTGTATGCATGTGTAAAAGGAGCGTGTATCATCATGATTGAGGTAATGAAGGCTTTTGCCTTCATTGGGGGTCGTAGGTTTTAATTATGCATCCTCTAGTAGATAGGGTGATGACAGAAATGAGCATTTGTTTATGGTGCAACACATGACCAATTCTGTGACAAGTGCAGAAGAAAGCAATGATGTGTGGTATGTTGACTCGAGTGCATCAAACCACATGACAGGTCATGCAGAATGGATGCAAGATGCAAGGAAAATGGAAAGACTAGGATTTGTGGAGACTGGTGATGATACTACACATCCTATTGTGCAGATTGGTAAAATTCTTGTGTCTATATAGGATGGAAAAAAGAAATACCTGTCTGATGTATTTCATGTCCTGATATCATGAAGAACCTAGTTTCTGTTTGTCAAAAATGGGGGAATATACACAAGGGTGGAGGCTGAAAACAGTTTTCCTCTTCTTAGTTGTGAAAGCCAAAAGAACTCTAAGTACAAAAGAATAGGTGAACCCTATATGTGGGTCTCAAACCAAACTTAGCTAACTAAGGTGGCATACTAACTGAGCCACTAACTAGAGTACATAAAGATAGCTGTCATCTAGCTATTATTCATGGGTGGTGTACCAATCGCATCTGCAACTAACAAGTCGATGACATAAATACACAATGGTCACCCTGGCATATCACGAGTGGAGCTCAATATCTCAACAATGTTTGGGTTTTCTCAGACCCCCTTGAGCCACATGTCATGAATTTAAGCCCTTGATCTGGTTTCATCTTATGCCCTTGATTTCGTTTGATGTAAAAGCAAAGCTTTTAACTAAAGCACTAAAAGCATATAGGTCAAAACTCACATAAAACAACCAATAATGATGAATCATGCAAAAAATGGAAGTGGTTTCTAGTATTGACAGTCACCTCTTCAAGAAATCTCTCATTTTGCATTCAAATGGTGTTTTTCTTTCTTGTTTTTTGCATTGAGCAAGTATACTAGGTAGTTTAGCATCCCCCCCATCACAAAAAACCTTGAATAGAGACTCAAAAATTGTTAAGAATCATCAAAAACTAGTCAGCAACACTGTGCATTCCTATTCCCATGGGTCATCGCCTTAGCACTATCCCCATAGCCCTTGCATTAGATCTATCCCACTAGTCAAACATGCATTGACCCATAGGCTTAGCCCTATCCTCACAACTTGACACATATTGGTACCTTACCTACCACCCTAATTAATTACTATTAGATAGCTATCCCACTGATCAAACATGCATTGACCCAGTGCCATAAGGCTTCCCGTTGGTCATTGCCTTAGCTCTATCCCCTTGGGTCATTGCTTTAGCTATATCCCATAGGTCAAAGAGGCATTGACTCATTGCTTTAGCCCCTTCATTGCCTTAGCTCTATCTCATTGACCTACTATCCCCACGGATTGTTGCCTTGGCTCTATCCCCATGGGTCATTGCTTTAGCTCTATCCCATCAATCAAATAGGTGTTGTTAACATCCACAGAGTATAGTCACAGAATGTAGGGTAAACCAATGATTAGAGGTGATTAGGCTTCATGATTTACTTCAATAGTTGCAGCCATGGAAGGAGTATAGTGCAAGCTCAGGGGGTTTGAGCCCCAAATGTCACAAGCAGTCACACGTTCAAGTTGCAAATTTCCACAAATACATCAAGTGGTTATTTGCCTCATGGGGGTCAAGCCGCAAGTAGCTCAATTGGCCTCACCACTACAGGTTTTGAGCCTCACACATGGGGTTTGAGCCCCAAATAGCTTCGGCCTTGAATGTTCGAGGCTAACACAAGCGCTATTTAGCGCTCTTATATGGTTAACACAAGTGCTATTTCTGACACACAAGAGTGGAATAGTAAGGGAGAGATGGAAAGGATAGCAAAGATGCCTTGGCACCCTATAGGCCTAAGAACCTTTTAAATGTAAGGAAAGAGAGAGTGCTAAAAGGAAAATGGTCTGCCCTCCCTCCAAAAGGTGACATGTATAAAAGACCAAATGGTTGACTTTGGTCTTCATTGTTGTATGCACAAGTTTGGAATACAAGTTCCCTCTTCTCTTCAAGAGCGTCTTTGGGTGTTCTCTTGTTTCCTTTGTAGTCCCTTTGTGTTTGCCACTCCATCCCCCTTCACTCTCCTCTTCCCTTCTCCTTCTCCCTCCCTTCTCCCCTCTCTTTGCCCCTCTCACCTTTCCCTCTTTCTCTCATGGAAACACATTGCAATAGTCTAGAAGCCACTTGCGTAACACAAGTGGTCGCCTCATGCTTGCATTGCTCTCACAAGGAAGTGGCTTGGAGTGGAGGCTCCATCAGCATTCCTTCAAGATCCCCATGACATGTGAGTCACCGTCAAGACCAAACATTTTTGGTGCCACTGTTGGGGAGTTCAAGGTATGCTTTTGCAATTGCCCTTGCTTTCTTTCATAATCTACCCATCGCACATGGATTTAAGCTTAACTTGGAGCTTTGTTAGTGGAGTTTTAGGAGAGGTATGAGGAAGGATGTTTAAGTTGTAGGAGAGGTATGAGGAAGGAAGTGTGAGTTTGACAGAAAAGAGACGGAGAAGTGTCATTTTATGTTGAAGAGCATTTTGGAGTTTAGGAAGCTTGTTTTTGAGGTTTGTTAGAGTTTTGAAATGATAGGAAGATAGTTTCTCAGATTGTTAAGGTGTATATGTTATCAAATCTCACAAAAAACAACCAAGAATGAAGAATAAAACTGAAAATCAAAGTTGTTTTGTGTGTTAACAGTCACCCCTCAAGAAATCTCTCATTTTTGCACCCAAATGTTGTTTTTCTTTCATGTTTTTTGCATTGAGTAGGTAGACTAGGTAGTATAGCATCCCCCTAGCATACAAAACCCTGAACAAAAACTCCAATTCTATAAAAAATTAGTCAGTGACAGCACATTCCTATCCCCATGGGTCGGTGGCTTAGCAATATCCCATCAACCTTTGCCATAGCCCTATCTTGCCGATCAAACTCCATTCACCCATGGCCATAGCGCCTATCCCCATGACCTAACTTTTGACCACAGTCTAACCCACTGCCCTAATTAATGCATGTCAGAGTTAGCTATCCCATCGGACTGACAGTCATTAACTTGTGGCCTTAGCGCTATCCCCACGACTATCGCTATACTAGTATCCTGCCGATTGGTGCCTTTATTTATCCCCACGCCTGTTGCCATAATCGTATCCCATCGATCGAGATATCCCACTGCTCAATGTGTTAAGCTATCCCTGTAACCGTTCCCATAGCCCTATCCCTATGCCCGTCAGGATACCTCTTGGGTAGTCTAGAAAAAAATATAGAATTAAAGTTTCAACTTGATTGTGCCCTGTTAGAGGTCTTATACATGCACTTACAATCTGGAAGAATTTTGTCCAAGGAGCCCACACCTAAAGACAGTGCTTCGAGCTACGCTCAACCCACCTTTTGCCCTAGCTAGGGATTGGTCTGAACTAGAAGCTCAATTTCTAGCTCCCACTCTATAATAGGACCCCGACAAGAGGATCCATCTAGCTCCGACAAGACAAAGAGCTTGGATGATGAGATGCAAGACCCCATGGGTCCAAGGGCTTCCAAATCCCCCTTCATTAGTGTGGCCTCTCCCAATTATCTTGCTCTTGTAGAGTCCAGGTTAAGAGGTACATTCACCAACATGTTTGGACGTTTAGGCCGAGAATATTTGGCAAACTTGGAGAACCCCTTTGCTAGCACGTCAATGGGAAGGGAAGGTCATAAACAATAGCCATCTCTTGAAACATAGACAGGGACTGAAACCACCTTTATGGACCCAGAGCCCACCTCCTTCGCAAGGCACCCTCAGTGGGAATGCATGGAGAATGCAGATCCATGGATGAGGGACTTCTGGGGACAAGAGCCTAGCCGAGGAGATGCGAGAGGCTCCCAAGGAGGGGTGTCTTATGAACCCCCAACCTACTCGATGTTACCGACCTTCGCCAACTATGTAGCCCCACAAGTTCCACCCTATCGTCCAATGCGAGGAACCTCCATGCCAATGCCCCATGACCCACCCCCTCCAACAGTCTAACCATTTCAACCCACATTTGTTGCTTCAATGAAAGTAGGCCTTGGCGCGCCCACCCCAATGTTGGTAGCAAGTGAATGGATTCCACCACCAGGGCTAGGCTTAAGGCCACCCCTACATCCCATTAGGCCTACTATGGCGCTGCCTCCACCAACTGCCCAAATGGTGTTATCAAATGAGGTGATGCACATCCTGCTAAATTCCCTAAGAAGGGGGACCACACCACCTCTGCCCACCCCAATGTTTCCCGTAGGGATCACGAATCCCTCAAGGAGCTGACCCATAGCCATCTCCAACTTAATGACCAAATTCCTTGGGGAAGGAGACCCAGTCTCCCACCTGGAGTGATTTGAGCAGATATGTGAAGCCTTTGATCTCCCAGAGATCTAGAAATGGCTAATGCACTTGGTCCCAGTCTAGATGGGAAAGTAGGCCAATGGTATAGGGCTCTCACCCCAGAAGAAAAAGTCAACTAGGAGACGCTAAGAAAAGCCTTCATTGTAGGGTTTGCCCCTAGTGGACATAAATGGAGCCTAATTAATTAGTTATATGAGGTGAAGCAGACTGACAAGGAATCCCTTTAGGATTACATAGCCACAATCAAGCACCTCAATTCCCATTGGCAAACCATATGAGCGAATGAGCAACAAACGATTGTTGACCCGCTTCCTCATCAAGTTGGCAGACCCAAAGCTACATGACCACCTGATGGTTATGAATCCTACCTCCTTCAAACTATGCAACAAGGTGGATATCCATTTAAGTGATACTATGATGGAGAAGGATAACTCGGATAAAACCCCAACCCCATCAGAAGTATCACCATCCGTCAAGTCTTCTAGTGTGGACACAACCAAGAAAGACATCAATGAGCCCAAGGGCTTACATATGAGTGAGCTGGCCTCAAATTTGCTAAATCAGCTAGGCCAACAGTGGTGATCAGGACCTTTAAGGAGGTTCCAAGCAACCCCCCTTGTTTCCATGGAGAGACAACATCTGGTGCGGTGTATGTAACGGCAATCATCCCTCCAATGAGTGTTCTCACCTTAGGGCAAGGCCAACCCTCTACTGTGCACACTTTCATAGATGAGGGAACCATGATACCTCCCAATGCCGATTTTTGAGGTCCTTGCCCCAACCTATGTATCAAGCGAGACCCCCATTTGCCCTAATAGCTCTACCTAATCCTATAAATGCACAAGGTGCCCCTTTGGCTATAGTATAGAGCACAACAGGCTCTGTTACCACTGCCCATACTGGGTCCTCAACTTCCCCTACCCTGTATAGCTCATGTCAATCAAGTCTTGGTAGAGGAAGTGCCCAATGATTGGGAGGAGATGGATTTAGACCATGGACCCCTCGACTACTACCCCTATGAAGAAGGAAGTGCCCAATGATTGAGAGGAGATGGATCCAGAGCACAGACCACTCGACTACTACCCCTACACCTATTCTTTTGTACTTAGAGTTCTTTTGGCTTTCACAACTAAGAAGAGGAAAATTGTTTTTAGCCTCCACCTTTGTGTATATTCCCCTATTGTGTATGTGAGAAAGCTACAAGTGAGACTCCTTCCTTCTCTCCCACTCTCTTTACATAGTATCAGAGCTCGATTCGTCGTAAGGAGCTCAAGAAAGCAAACCAAGTTTGCGCTATCCTAGTAAGAGGATCAGTGTTGCTTTCCTTTTTTTTCGAGTTTGGGAGCAAATCTCTGCATGTAGCACAACCGGAAAGTGCAAGAGTGCTTTGTCTCAAATTGGGATGCCCTTCATGGTGTGGCGAGAGGGTAGTATATGCTACAGGTGATTTTTTTTTTTGATTCAAAGCCATTTCAGGGCCCATTTTGGTGGCAGAAGTTTTCCGCAGGCACTGAGGAAAGTGCTCTATTTTTGCTGTACAACCACTATTATGTAGGTTGGTGAAAAGTTATCGCAGAACATCGCATGCCTGTGCGCGGAGATATTGGGAGTGACAAAATCATTCTTATTGCCTCTTGATGCATAATCATCACTAGCAAGTGACTATGTGGTCAAATACCACTCTCGTCAGTTTTGCATATTTGCCCTTGTGAGGCATAAGTTGTGTTTTTTTGCAGTGATAGAATATTTTGCAGTGTTTGTAATAGTGTCTGGTGCTCTTTCATAGATTGTCACTGAAAAGCTTAACAAGAACAACTTCCAAGCATGGAAGTTTAGAATGACGAATTACCTTAAGGGAAAAGGCTATTGGAAGTTCATTATTGGAGCTAAACAAGAACAAGTAATTCCTAATGTTCCCAATAAACAAGAGTTGCAGGCATTTAAAGGTTGGCATGAGAGAGCCAGAAAAGTTATGTACTAGTTGTCTATCAACATTTCAAATTCTATGATTGTGCATATTCAGGATGCAAGCACCCCAAAGGAGGCATGGGATACTTTGACAAAAATGTATAGCACAAATACGCAAGCCAAGAAAATGTAGCTCGAGAAAGAGTTGCATAATGTGCAGAGAGAAAATATGAGCATCAATGACTACCACATGAAGGTGAAGAAGATTGCAAATGCACTTGCTTCTATTGGGTCACCAGTGGAAGATGATGATTTAGTTTCTGTGACCTTGAATGGTCTACGAAAGGATTATGCACAATTCCGGACATCCATTTCCGTCCATGAGAGTTTTCCTGATTTTAAGGAGTTGATTACTCTTCTAATTTTTGAAGAGCAGAGAAATGGTGGTGCATCTTCTTCAGGAGGAACTTCAAAAGAAGTTGTCCTCTACTTAAATGCTGGAAGAGGTAGAGGCAGAGGTATAGCAGGCCGATTTGGAGGCCATGGCAGAAATCAGAATATGTAGCAAATTCAAGAAAACCAGTCCTATGGAGGAGGATGTGGTAACTTTAGAGGCAGGGGGAGCCAAAGAGGTCATGGTGGATGGCAGAGAGGCCAAAATGCAAACAACAATGTTGAATGCTACTTCTATGGTAAAAAGGGTCATATGGTTAAAGACTGCTATAAAAAGCAGAACGGCATCATGACTGAAAAATTGCAGCAAGGCAATTATGCATCCTCTAGTAGGCAGGGTGATGACAGAAATGAGCATCTGTTTATGGTGCGGCACATGACCAATTCTGTGACAAGTGTAGAAGAAAGCAATGATGTGTGGTATGTTGACTCAGGTGCATCAAACCACATGATAGGTCATGCAGAATGGATGCAGGATGCAAGGAAGATGGAAAGACCAAGATTTGTGGAGACTGGTGATGATACTACACATCCTATTTTGCAGATTGGTAAAATTCCTTTGTCTATACTAGATGGAAAAAAGAAATACCTGTCTAATGTAAATATGTCCTGAATATCACCAAGAACTTGGTTTCTATCGGTCAAATGGTTGAGCAGGGCTTGTAGGTAAGATTTAATCCTAATGGATGCTTCACTGAGGATATGAAAAATAAAGGTCGCTTGATAGCAAAAGGGAAGAAGAAGGGCAGGATGTTTACATTGGATGTGGACATGCCTGAATTGAGTTCAGCAATGTTTGCACATGGGACCGGTGTAGTTGCAGATATTGATATCTGGCATAAACGCATTGGTCATGTTAATGTACAGTGACTTAAATTAATGCAGGCCCAAAATATTATTGTAGGATTGCCTAAGTTCAAGGTTGCAGAAATGCATAAGGTATGTGAAGCCTGTTAATTTGGAAAACAAGCAAGGAAACCATTTCCTAGACATGTTCAAGAGAGTAAGAGGCCATTGGAATTAATCCACTCTGATGTGTGGACTACTAAAGCTGCATCTATTGGAGGCTGTCATTATTTTGTCACTTTTATTGATGACTACAACAAAAAAGTTTGGGTGTATTTTATGAAAAAGAAAAGTGAAGTGTTTGGGCATTTCAAAGCTTTTAAAGCTATGGTTGAAAAAGAAATATGCCCACAAACAAAATGCCTAAGGTTAGATGGAGGAGGAGAGTACCTCTCAAATGAGTTTGCAAGTTTCTTGCAGGAGCATGGCATAAAGCACCAATATTCATACAGCCATACCCCACAGCAAAATGGACTGGCAAAAGGGAAAAACAGACATATTGGAGAGGTATCTGGTGCCATGCTCAACAAAAAAGACCTGGCAAATTATTATTGGGCTGAAGCAGTTGCTACAGCACTCTACATAATGAACAGGACTCCCACTACAGCAATACATGGCATGACGCTAGAGGAGAAGTATACTGGTTGGAAACCAAATATTTATCATTTGAAGGTTTTTGGTTGCATAGCCTATGTTCATGTGCCAGATGAGTTGAGATCCACAACTTGAATCCAAAAGCTGAGAAGTGCATCTTTATTGGTTATTCTCTACAGCAGAAAGGGTACAGCAGAAAGGGTATAGATGCTATAACCCTTCTACTCATAAGTTTACAGTGCGCAGAGATGTTGTCTTTGATGAGATGAGCAGCTCGTATAAACTAGTAAATGTGATTGATGATGTAGATGTACAAAATGGTAATGCTGCACAGAATTCACAACAGCAATCACAAAATATTAGTGGACCTGTAGTGTCCTCTAGCAGTGGTTCACATACTTCGTCAGGCAGATTGAGATCAGGAGGATCTCCTCAAAGCAATGTAGATAGTGGTATGCAAGTATCACGAAAAGGAAAAGAGAAAGTAGATCAGCCCATGGTTGATGTGAATGCAGGTCACTCTTATGTGGATGGTGAATCCAGTGGCTCAGAACAGAGCCTTGATGATGAGTTCTTGTTAGCTACAGATGCAGTTGGTACACCACCCATGAATAATAGTTGGATGATAGCTATCTTTATGTACTCTAGTTAGTGGCTCAGTTGGTATGCCACCTTAGTTAGCTGAGTTTGGCTTGATACCCACATATAGGGTTCACCTATTCTTTTATACTTAGAGTTCTTTTGGCTTTCACAACTAAGAAGAGGAAAAGTTGTTTTCAACCTCCACATTTGTGTATATTCCCCCATTGTGTATGTGAGAAAGCTGCAAGTGAGACTCCTTCCTTTCTCCCACTCTCTTTACAATTAGGGATGTTACCATTTGTAGAATCACATGGGATAGAATAGATGCATCTTGGAAGAGGAGTGAGAGCACAAGATGTAACCAAAATGTTATTCACTATAGATTGTGAGAGAGGTGACTCTCTCTTATAGAAAGGGGGAGAAGGTAGTACCTTCCCTACATAAGTGGCAATCAGCCCCTACATTAGTGGGAATCAGCCCCTATGTCAGTGGGACTGGCCTAAATCAAAGGAACCTCTCATGTGGGGGCCTTTGGCTTACATCATCACTGAGGTCACACACTAGACACATCATAGCACTTGATGTGCCTTTTCAACACACATGTGACTTCCCTAGATGCACACATGCACCATAGAGCAAGCCCTTGATCACACTTATCCCAACATACCCTCCCTCAAGGGTTTGCCTCTTACAGTGTCAAGGATACATCTAGTCTCATAGTTCCTCATGCCATCTCATGGTGGTCAAGGATAAATATATGGCTAGGATCTCATGCTAGAAAGGGTTCCCAAGGGTGTGAGGTTTACAAAAATGGGATAGACAAAACACATATCACATGGCCTACATCATATGGTGACCGAGGTGATTTACAAAAGACAAAAGATATGATATTCTTTTTGGAGTACTACTCCAGGCAAAGAACCTCAAAATTTGACCAAAAGATGATTTAAAAAAATTCAAAATACAAAGTGCTTGAAAAGCATAGTCTTTATTTTCAAAGTTTGATTCTTCATTTGCTGATGGAGTTCTTCCTTCAACCAGATTTGCTTTGTTGTTGAAGTAGCCCTTCTTCACAAGAATTGCTTCATTCTCTTTGGAGTTGTTCTTCTTCATGGAATAACACATTCCCTTTTCCAATTGTAGCCAAAGGAACTTAATAAGCAAGATATATTTGAAGCATTTCCCTTGTGCACCAAATACTATGAGAAGATGATCCCAAGCTTCATGTGAAGTTTCAAAGCCATCAATGTGGTGAATGTATGAGCCACTTAATCCCAAAGCAATGATAGCAAGAGCCTTCTTGTCTTTGATCAACCAATTAGCTTCTTCTTTTGTAGACTTCTTTTCCTTTCCATTCACAACATTCCATATCTTCTTTTTCATAAGCACAAACTTAGCTTTTGTTTGCCAAGTATGGAAACTAGTTCCATCAAACTTCTCTACTTGCTTGGGCCTGGTCATGTTTATAGTTCAAGTACTCATCAAAAGAGAATCACATGGTCATCATTCTAAATGCAAAGTATAAGGACACTTATGAGCTCCATGACTGAGTTCTACTACTCAAGTACAAGCAAAACAATGAAAGTTTGCAGTAAATAATAGAAGTCCCAAACTTATGGTGATTGCTCAACACCCTTTGACCAAAATATGCAAAATTGTGTCAATAGAGACCAGGGTAGATTAGAGGGTGCAATTCGCATAGCTCATAGCTCTATTCAAGGGGATTTTTATGCAAAAAGAACACTAGTATACCAGACCAAGGCTACCAGCAAGAAGAGGCACAATGTTGCACCAGGTCGCCATGTAGAAGCTTGACAAAATTAATTGGTCTTTTGTCTGTTGCTCCTCCAATACTTGACCAAACAGGCTCAGACTTCATCAGCAGCTTGTTGTAGTGTCGTCCAGCTCGAGCTTAGAGGAATTTGCAAATGGGTAACCATAGAGGCAGCATTACATGATACATTAGTAAACAGTCTTCTTGTTGGTACAGACGATGGAGGTGCAATTTCATGACAAGATTTAAGCTGAAAGGGTGCCCTATAGAGATGGTTCTACAGCACAAAGGGCTTCGAGAATAGTTGCTTGTAGGTAGAGAACAATCTCACACTAAATTTTGGAAGGAAAGAGGAAAGATGGAGATGATGAGGAATCTTTGAAAAACTAGTAGTTTATGCTAGAGAGAGCATCTAATGCTAGGCTAGGCTAGATCTAGAACCTAAAGCTTTGATACCAAGTGTAGAATCACGTGGGATAGAATAGATGCATCTTGGAAGAGGAGTGAGAGCAAAGATGTAACCAAAATGTTGTTCACTATAGATTGTGAGAGAAGTGACTCTCTCTTATAGAAAGGGGGAGAAGGTAGCATCTTCCCTACATAAGTGGCAATCAGCCCCTACATCAGTGGGAATCAGCCCCTACATCAGTGGGACTGGCCTAAATCAAAGGAACCTCCCATGTGGGGGCCTTTGGCTTACATCATCACTTAGGTCACACACTAGACACATCATAGCACTTGATGTGCCTTTTCAACACACAAAAACACACATGTGACTCCCCTAGATGCACACATTAGGACTGATGTTCAACCTGCCCTCACCTTGAGCTGGTACAATGGATTTATCACCCATGCAGATATTACCTGACCACCACCGAGGTGACTTACTGCCTTCCTACTCGAAGAAGATGGAAGTCCGGTGTCCATGATCTCCACGTGTATGAACACTAGGGTTGTTATGTTGCCATAGTGGTTCTAGGTCCAATTCACCTTCGAGGCCTCACGATCCGCATCAGACTTTTTTGTGAAGACTTTCCTTCACCCTCGTTGTTGTCGATCTGCCCTCTTTCGCCTATGGGGCAGCCAAGGATTCCAATCCTCCGCCCTGTGGAGGGCTGTCGAACCACTCCTCTTGGCCCACAACACCATTTGCACAAGTTCCTCCTGCAGGAGTGTTTTGAGTGTCCCACTGGTAATCAGGAAGGAGCAGAATGCTGAGTACTGCAAGGAAAGATGGGACAGCAAGGTGAGGCCTAGGGCCGTATCCTCTGAAGATAGCTCCTTCCTAGGTTGAAGGACCTCTTGCTGAGAGCTTCCAGCTTGTTGATGTGCTCCCACATGGTTGCTGACTTTGCAGGGTTCAGCCCATGCACCTGCACTTCCGGGTGACCCTGTTGTAGAGAGATGCCAAATGCTCCCAAATTCCTTTGGCCAGCATCATGTGCTTCACATGCTTGATCACCTGAGGGTACAGTTGAGGAAGATGAAGGAACGTACTCGGGCATTGACACAATCTCACAATGATGCTAAGGTTTTCTGCTCCCTCCGGTCCTTTGGAAAACAGGCAAGGAAACCATTTCCTAGACATGTTCAAGAGAGTAAGAGGCCATTGGAATTAATCCACTCTGATGTGTGGACTACTAAAGCTACATCTGCCACACATACTGATGCATGTAGAGGCAACCAATCACACAAGTAGATTGCATGGGCCAATCTCATGGCTTAATCCATGCCGCCTAGCCAATCCCATGCTACTACAAAACCTTTGGACAAGGGATGCCTCCCCATGAGGATGAGCTTCCAAGCTTAAAGCCTACAAGAATTGAACAAATATGTGAGACCTTTGGTGATATCGGGGATCTAGACAAGGTCAATGCTTTTAGCTTGAGTCTTGATGGCAAGGCTAGACAATGGTTTGGAGCCTTAAACCCCCAGGAGAAAATAAATTGGAACACATTGCATAAATCTTTCATTGTGGGGTTTTCCCCCACAGTGGTGCCAAGTGGAGCACAATTAACCAGCTTTATAAGGTGAGTCAAAAGGACATTGAGCCCTTAAGAGACTATACCACCAAGATTAAACATCTAAACTTGTGATGTGAACCCCACGAGAGGATGAGTGATGTGAAACTTCTACCACACTTCCTCATAGAGCTACGAGATGCTAGGCTACATGATCATCTGTTTGCTATGAATCCCACATCGTTTGAGCTATGCAACAATATGGCAATATGCCTAGGGGATAACATGAGGGAGAAGGCCCAAAAGGATCAATCCTTAGGTTCCTATGATATGTCCCAAAAGATAAAGGCTTCAACCTTAGAAGTAGCTAGGGATGCAAGCATGACACCCAAGGTGCTCAACATGGAAGAGTTGGCCACATATCTATTAAACAAGTTGAGACACCAATGGAAGGTACAAGCATCAAAAGAGGCTCCTAGAAACCCCCATCTATTTCCACAAAGAGATAACATATGTTGTGGGGTATGCAATGGAAAGCATCCCACTAAGAAATGGCCTCATCTTAGAGCCAATCTACTGTGCCCATTGTGTTCGTTGGGGAAATCATGACACATCCTAATGTCATTATCCTAGGGTGATTCCTCAAACCATGTATCAACAAAGGCTGCAACCCACATTTCTTGCACTGCCCAATCCATTCAATCAGGCACAATTGGCAATACAAGGAGCCACATCAGCAAATCAAGGGAAATTTAGGGCTCAAAATATTCCATTACACCTACCAGTACTGGGACCTCAACCAGCACCACCACCACCACAAATTACTCCCTTGAGCCAAGTATTGGTGGTGAAAGAGCTACCTAGTGATTGGGGAGACCCCAAACCTATCTTCAATGGAAAGAACTATCCCCAAAATGGTGACAATGCAAATCGTATAGCATCATAAGTCACTACATTATACAAGACGACCAATACATTTCAGTCTACCAAATGGCACCGATTTCTCAAACAATAGGACATAGGAACAACTTGACCAAGACACAACCCATTCAATGCCATATATATCAAGGACCACACCCAACCACTATGTGTTCATATAAGGGGCAATCTTAGTAGCCAATCACATGTGCACCAACATATCTAATACACCACTGCCATTGTGCATTGGGTGTGGTGTGGACCATATTTTGAAGGATTTCTCGATGAGAAGGCCATCTAAGACCACAAGCCTTAACTTGTTAAGAGTTGAAAGAGGCCAATTGTCATCAGTATCCTTGAATGTAATCACGAATCGCAAGCTAAAGCCCTTAATAAAGAGCTTTGCAAACAAGCCAAAAGGGATAAAGCTAGCACCTCATAGCCTAGAGAGGTAACTAAAGCAGCACGAGTAAGCACTAAGGGTGCAAAAAATGTTGGGAAGGGAAAAAAAAAGGTCATCATCCAAGATGGGTTGGATGAAGACATAGCCTCCCTAGCAGCATCCTCCTCCTCTGGTGGTACCTTATCAAACGGTACTAGCAATAACCACCTGCATGAGGAAAATGAAGGAACAATAAGGGCTTTAGCACATGGCCAAGCCACAACACCTAAGGTTCATGATGAATATCCCAACCCATGGGTGGGGAAACAATGTTTCATAGAGGTGCATAAATTGGTACCCAAGTGCCAAGAGGAATGTGAGCAGAGGCCCAAGGCAAGCAAGAGTCAATATTATTTTCAGCCAGCAGAAGATGAATTTTGATGCAAAGACTAAGGCAATATTTCTCTTATGTTCATTGCCATCCTGCTTATACAATTCATCCAATATATGAGATAACCACTCGAGCCTCAAAATCCTTGCAAATACCTGAAAGGGTAGAAGAAGAAGGTGTGTCATGCCCTTCAATAGAGGGATCCACCCTAATGGAGCAGATGTTTAAAGAAGACCCCACCTTGCAACAACTAAAGGAGTATGACAACATGTCCTTCTATGGCTTAGCACAGTCACATAAATAGGCAGGAAGTCTATCACTAGTGCTCGAGACTTCACAGGGTTAACCTCATTTTTGTCCACTGAGATCAAGATGCCCATTGTAAACTAATATGGGGTAATCCTACTCTACGGAGAGACCTATTGGATTGGATGAATGGTCAAATAGTGACACCCCAATCCACTTTAAATCTTAAGAAAGTTGAATCTCTCAATCAAGCTCAAGACCTTCCAAGGGTGCCAGCTAAGAAACTAGGCCAATACTTTGATCTTAAAGACTCTTGGTGTGCTCTTATACCTGAGTTAGAAGACTCACTAATTTGGATGCAAACACTGGCCAACAATAGATCTACCAAGTACAAAAGGACATCAATGTATGCACCTTGGCAGTGATAAACCTACCGCCATTACACCTTTTCACACCATAAGGGTGGTACTACCTAATCAAGTTGAGCCTACAATTGATAATGTCATTGATCCTAATGAGATAGATATGACTACATCTCAACTTTGAATAGAGTTGACATTAGCAGGAGCAACATGTTGAATACAAGCCATGGCATATTGACAAGTAAGAAAATACCTCATCTCCTTGGAGACATTAAAGCATCTTGGCCAGGTACAAAATGAAGTATGTGATTATAAAATTCAATCCATAGAGGGTACCTCTACTTGTTAGATATCAATGCTCCACTCTCGTGTAACTATGCGAGAACCAGCTAACTCTACTTGTAAGCCCCCCATATGAGGAGAAGGCATTTGAGTAGCTCGGTTATCCGGTAGGTCTTGGTTTAGACACCAGATGGAGGCCATGTGTGGCCTGATGGCTGGATGATTTTAGATAGAGTTGGCACACTTCCAACTAGGCTACATGCAAGTGCGAGAAGGCATCCCATGACAGACCGCACTGAGGGTAGACGGAGCATTTCCCAGGGCAGCCCACTCTCGAGTTGCAGGGCCCGTTTGGAGCCCCAGACCATAGCTCAATTGCTCTATTCTATGCCACGGTTCTAACATGTGGTCGGTGGCCTATTTCGGGACCGATGGCCATTTTGGGCCAACTGGGTTGGTCTCCCAATTGGGTCTAACCGACTATGACTGGTGGCTATATAAGAGCAAGCCCATGAAGGCCATTATCATCACTAGCTATAGCAACCCTGATTCCTTAGCATCTAGCCTCCGTCCTCTACTATTTCCAACATGCCATCGAAGCTTCTCACATAGGAGCGCATGGTTGGGAGGCAGTGCCATCTATTGTATCAGATTTACAGTAATTAAATTTTTGATTCTCCATACTATCTGCTTTTCTCTCTTGCATACGAGATCCTGTTATCTGTTGAGCACAGACGACGTATTTTTTTCTTACATGGTATCAGAGCTTGGGCTCTAGCAAGAAGATTTGGTAGTGTGTTTTTGTTTGCGAGCAGATTGTGAGAGATGGCCCAGCCCGCAAGTCTGCGAATCCCACAGTTCAGTGAAAGCGAAAAGTTGGATGGCACTATCCACTCTGGAAGTTCAAGATGAAGACCATCCTAAGCGCATACAGCTTTGGGGTACTGCTACTAGGGTGGACATGAAGCCGGTTGCGAGACCAAATCCAGCCATTACAGGACAACAGATAGTACCAAGATCAGACTCTTGCGTGGACAAGAAGAAATGCAGATGCACTGTGTTTTATTGTCTGCAATGTGAAGATAGTGGAAGAGAGGGAAGGATTCTCACTTGCGGCTTTCTCACATACACAATGGCGGAATACACACAAAGGTGGAGGCTGAAAACAGTTTTCCTCTTCTTAGTTGTGAAAGCCAAAAAGAACTCTAGTACAAAGAAATAGAAGAACCCTATATGTGGGTCTCAAATCAAACTCAACTAACTAAGGTGGCATACTAACTGAGCCACGAACTAGAGTAGATAAGGATAGCTGTCATCCAACTATTGTTCATGGGTGGTGTACCAACCGCATCTGCAGCTAACAAGTCGGTGACATAAATGCACAATGGTCACCCTGGCATATCACGAGTGGAGCTCGATATCTCAACACTCCCCCTCGAGCTCAATCCCAATCAAGCAGGTCTTTGAACTTGCGTAGCTTCTCTGCGCCCAATGCCTTCATGAATATGTTAGCTACCTGATCCTCTGTGTTGACATAAACTAGATTAATAAGGCCTAGTAAAACCTTCTCCCACAGATAGTGATAATGCACCTCAATGTGCTTTGTTCTAGCATGATAGACTGGGTTATTTGCCAAGTGTATACTACTCATGTTGTCACAATAAATGACAACTGGCCCATCTGTAGACTAATTCATATCATAAAGTAGCTTATGCAACCAAGCTACCTCACATGCAGCCATTGTTGCACCCTTGTACTCATCCTCTGTGCTCGACAAGGCAACTGTAGGCTGTTTCTTGCTGCTCCAAGTGACTGCAGCACTCCCAAAAGAGAACACATATCCACTGGTAGATCATCTATCTAAAATACTACCAACCCAATCAGCATCAGTGTATCCATGCAACTGTATCTGAACCCCATCCTCATAAAATAGTCCATACTGCAATGTGGACTTCACATACCTGAGTATGCGTCTAGCCGCATCCAAATGCAGTTTCCTTGGAGCCTGCATAAACTGACTTACCAATCCAACAGCATAGCTCAAATCTAGCTTGGTAATAGTCATATAAATCAAACTTCCTACTATGCATCTGTACATAGTAGGGTCTTCCAGAAGCTCACCTGCATCTGCACTCAGCTTCACATTCTACTCCAAAAGAACTGAAAGAGGCTTACAGCCTGTCATCCCATATTTGGACAGCATGTCCAATCCATACTGCCTCTACAAGAGCTATATCCCACTTGGAGATCTAATCACCTCAATGCCCAAGAAATAACACAGCTCTCCCAAATCCTTCATCTCAAACTTCTGCTTCAATAGCATTTTCACATGAAGGATATCTTCATCACTATCACCTGTGATGATCAAATCATCAACATAAGTGACAAGCAGCATAATACCTTTCTCTGTTTTTCTCACATAGAGTGAGAAATCTGCCTTGGAAATCTAAAAGCCAATAGTGACAAGATACTGTCCTATCTTGTCACACCATGCTCTAGGTGCTTGCTTCAAGCCATACAAGGCTTTCTTCAACCTAGAAACAAACTTAGGATGAATAGCATGAACATAACCTAGTGGCTACTCCATCAAGACCTCTTCTTGCAAATCACCATGCAATAAGGCATTCTTTACATCCATTTGATGTAAAGACCATCCCTTTGATGTAACCAAAGTAATGACTGCTCTTACGATTGCCATCCTTGCAACTGGACTGAATGTTTCTTCATAATCAATGCCATATGTCTGTGCATACCCCTTGACAACTAATCTTGCCTTGTATCTGTTCACAGAACCATTTGCATTGTGCTTGACCTTATAAACCCACTTACAGCCAATTGCATTCTTGTCTTTAGGCAAAGGCACCAATTCCCATGTAGCATTTGCTTCCAAGGCATCCATTTCTTCATCCATGGCTTTCTGCCATTTTTCTTTTCCCATGGCTTGCTCAAAAGAAGTGGGTTCTGGTTCCTGTATTACTTTGACCATATAGGCATAGTGAATGGCTATAAATCCATCATATTTCAGCCTATCCACAAGATATCTAGCTCTGGTAGACCTGTGCAAAATAGGCTCACTTCCAGGTGCTCTCAAAACATCCCTGGTCTTCCGTACTCTAGGTTTAACAACATAAGAAATACCCAACTCATCATCAATGCTCTGTTCTGAGCCACTGGATTCACCATCCACATAAGAGTGACCTACATTCACATCAAACATGGGCTGATCTACCTTCTCTTTTCCTTTTCGTGATACCTGCGTACCACTATCTGCATTGCTTTGAGGAGATTCTCTTGATCTCAATCTGCCTGTCCATGGCGAAGTATGTGAACCACTGCTAGAGGACACTACAGGTCCACTAATATTTTGTGATTACTGTTGTGAATTCTGCGCAGCATTACCATTTTGTGCATCTACATCAATCATCATATTTATTGGTTTATACCAGCTGCTCATCTCATTAAAAACAACATCTCTGCTCACTGTAAACTTACGAGTAGAAGGGTTATAGCATCTATACCCTTTCTGCTGCAAAGAATAACCAATAAAGATGCACTTCTCATCTTTTGGATCCAACTTGGACCTCAACTCATCTGGCACATGAACATAGGCAATGCAACCAAAAATTTTCAAATGAGAAATATCTGGTTTCCTACCAGTATACATCTCCTCTGGTGTCATGCCATGTATTGCTACAGTGGGAGTCTTGTTCATTATGTAAACTGCTGTAGCAACTACTTCAGTCCAATAATAATCTGCTAGGTCTTTTTCATTTAGCATGGCCCGAGATACCTCTCCAATATGCCTGTTTTTCCTTTCTGCAAGTCCATTTTGCTGTGGGGTATGACTGCATGAATATTGCTGCTTTATGCCATGCTCCTACAGGAACCTTGCAAACTCATTTGAGAGGTACTCTCCCCCTCCATCTGACCTTACGCATTTTATTTGCAAGCCTGTTTCTTTTTCAACCATAGCTTTAAAAGCTTTGAAATGCCCAAACAATTCATTTTTCTTTTTGATAAAATGCACCCAAACTTTTCTGCTGTAGTCATCAATAAAAGTGACAAAATAATGATAGCCTCCAATAGATGCAGCTTTAGTAGTCCACATATCAGAGTGGATTAATTCCAATGGCTTCTTACTCTCTTGAACATGCCTAGGAAATGGTTTCCTTGCCTATTTTCCAAATTGACAGGCTTCACATACCTTATGCATTTCTGCAACCTTGAAATTAGGCAATCTTGCAACGATATTTTGGGCCTGCATTGATTTAAGTCATTGTACATTAACATGACCAATGTGTTTATGCCAGATATCAATATCTGCAACTACACCGGTCCCATGTGCAAACATTGCTGCACTCAATTCAGGCATGTCCACATCCAACGTAAACATCTTGCCCTTCTTCTTCCCTTTGCTATCAAGCGACCATTATTTTTCATATCCTCAACAAAGCATCCATGAGGATTAAATCTGACCTGCAAGCCCTGCTCAACCATTTGACCAATAGAAACCAGGTTCTTGGTGATATTCAGAACATGAAATACATCAGACAGGTATTTCTTTTTCCCATCCTACATAGACAAAGGAATTTTACCAATCTGCACATTAGGATGTGTAGTATCATCACCAGTCTCCACAAAGCCTAGTCTTTCCATTTTCCTTGCATCCTGCATCCATTCTGCATGACCTATCATGTGGTTTGATGCACCTGAGTCAACATACCACACATCATTTCTTTCTCTGCACTTATCACAGAATTGGTCATGTGCTACACCATAAACAGATGCTCATTTCTATCATCATCCTATCTACTAGAAGATGCATAATTGCCTTGCTGCAATTTTCCATTCATGATGTCATTCTGTTTTTTGTAGCAGTCTTTAGCCATATGACCCATTTTACCACAATAGTAGCATTCAACATTGCTGTTTGCATTTTGGCCTCTCTGCCATCCACCACGACCTCTTTGGCTCCCCCGCCTCTAGAGTCACCACGTCCTCCTCCAAAGGACTGGTTTTCTTGAGTTTGCTGCATATTCTGATTTCTACCACGGCCTCCAGATCGGCCTCCTCTACCTCTACTTCTACCTCTTCTAGCATTTCTCCTGAAGAAGATGCACCACCATTTCTCTGCTCTTCAGAAATTAGAAGAGCAAACAACTCCTCAAAATCAGGAAATTTTTCACGCTAAACTTCCATGCTTAGAAGTTGTTCTTGTCAAGCTTTTTAATGACAATCTATGAAAGAGAATCAGATGCCGCTACAGAACACTACAAAAAATTCTCACTGTAAGAAACACAGCTTCTGCCTCACACAAGCAAATCTGCAAAACTGATGAAAGTGGTATTTGACCACACAATCACTTCCTAGTGATGATTTTGCATCAACAGGTAATAAGGATGATTCTGTAACTCCCAGTATCTCTGCGCATAGGCATACGATGCAATTTCTGTGGTAACTTTTCACGAACTTGCAGAGTAGTGGTTGCATAGCAAAAACCGGGCCTTTTTCTGAGTGCCTGTGAAGAACTTCTGCCTTCAAAACGGGCCCCGAAATGGCCTCGAATCAGAAAAATAAAGTCATGGAGGGCTTCATCTATTCCCGCAGCATATATTGCCCTCTCGCCACACCACAAAGGGTGTCTCAATCTAAGACAGTGCACTCTTGCACTTTCGGCTATGCCACCTGCAGAGATTTGCTCCCAAACTCGAAAAAGGAAACCAACACTGGTCCTCTTACCAAGACACCGTGAACTTGGTTTGCTTTCTTGAGCTCCTTACCACGAACCAGGCTCTAATACCATGTGAAGATAGTGGGAGAGAGGGAAGGAGTCTCACTTGCGGCTTTCTCACATACACAATGGGGGAATACACACAAAGGTGGAGGCTGAAAACAGTTTTCCTCTTGTTAGTTGTGAAAGCCAAAAAGAACTCTAGTACAAAGAAATAGAAGAACCCTATATGTGGGTCTCAAACCAAACTCAATTAACTAAGGTGGCATACTAACTGAGCCACAAACTAGAGTAGATAAGGATAGCTGTCATCCAGCTATTATTCATGGTCGGTGTACCAACCGCATCTGCAGCTAACAAGTCGGTGACATACATGCACAACGGTCACCCTGGCATATCACGAGTGGAGCTCGATATCTCAACATGCAATGTAAGTGATTCTGTCATGGCGTTAATTCAACATGTCACCATAGCGGAGGAGCCCACCAATCTTGAAAAATTAGTACGAGACCATGAATCAGATGCAGATTCAAAATATGGAAACTCAACTCGCGAACGAGGTGTCCAAACCACTACTGGATAACCGAGCTACTCAAATTCCTTCTCCTAATATGGAGGGCTTACAAGTAGAGTTAGCTGGTTCTTGCGTAGTTACATGAGAGTGGAGCATTGATATCTAACACCCCTCCTCAATGTCCACCCGCAAGTGAACTTGCTTTTTTGGTCCAATGCCAAGTTGATGAAGATGCTTCTCCAACAAGTCTCTTCCAAGAGCCTTCATGAAGATGTCCGCAGCATTCTTTGTAGTTATACAGTACACCAAGTCGACCTCTCCATCCATGATGAGCTCATGTACAAAGTGATATTGAATCTCAATGTGTTTTGTGCGAGCGTGGTATGGGGGTCATGTGTGGACTAATGGCTGGATGGCTTTAGATAGAGTTGGCACACTGCCAACTAGGCTACATGCAAGTGCGGGAAGGCATCCCATGACTGACTGCACTAAGGGTAGACGGAACATTTCCCGAGGCAGCCCACTCTCGAGTTGCTGGGCCCATTTGGAGCCCCAGACCGTATGTCAGTTGCTCTATTCTATGCCATGGTTCTAACATGTGGTCGATGGCCTATTCTGACCTCTAGTCAGCCGTTTTGGGCTGATTGGGTTGGTCTCCCAATTGGGTCTAACTGACTGCTATATAAGAGCAAGCTCGTGAAGCCCATTATCATCACTGGCTATAGCAACCTTGATTCCTTAGCATCCAACCTCTGTCCTCTACTGTTTCGAGCATGCCATCGAAGCTTCTCACACAAGAGCACATGGTTGGGAGGCAGCGCCATCTATTGTATCAGATTTACAGTATTCAAATTTTTTATTCTCCATACTATCTCCTTTTCTCTCTTGCATACGAGATCCTGTTATCTATTGAGCACAGACATTGTATTGTTTTCTTACACTATTAAGGTTATTGGTCCTTTAATGTTGAATGTTTCCTTGGACAATTACATTGTGCCTTGAAAGTTTTTTGTAGCTCCTACAGGTACCTTAACGAAAGCCTCTATGCTTGGTAAAAGCTGGATGCAAGACACAAAGGGTTATTTGGTGATTATTCATCCCATCAGATGCACTAATAGCTAGCCAAGGATCAACATTACTAACAACTACTATGAAGAGAGTGGGAGAGAAGTAAGAAGTCTCACTTGCAGCTTTCTCACACACACAATGGGGGAATACACACAAAGGTGGAGGTTGAAAACAGTTTTCCTCTTCTTAGTTGTGAAAGCCAAAAGAACTCTCTCTAAGTACAAAAGGAATAGGTGAACCCTATATGTGGGTCTCAAACCAAACTCAGCTAACCTAGGTGGTATACTAACTGAGCCACTAACTAGAGTACATAAAGATAGCTGTCATCCAGCTATTATTTATGGGTGGTGTACCAACTGCATTTGTAGCTAACAAGTCGGTGACATAAACGCACAACGATCACCCTGGCATATCATGAGTGGAGTTCAATATCTCAACATGCACCAACTCTAGAGGAGCGTTTGCTCTATTCTTACTTTCTTGTGGGAATGCCTTTCTCTGTTGCTTGCCCATCATGAAAGCTTCACACAGTTCTTTGATTTTTGTGACTATAGGTAAGTGAGCAACCATACCTTGCTTCTAAATCTCCTTTAGCACTGCAAATCTGATGTGGCCGAATATTTCATGCCAAAGTTTGCTTGCGCTCACTCCAGTGGTGGCTGTAAGAGCATTAGCTCATACAGGTTGTTCCTCCTTACTCCTGTGCCAACAAGATTGCCTGCACTATCCCAAAATTTTTCTCCTGTCTTGTTGAACCTCACCTCATGGTCAAGGTCAGTTATGGAAGCCACTGATAGCAAATTTCTCTTGATTTGTGGAACATACAGCACATTAGATAGTTTCTTAGCATCTCCATTTACAGAAACAAATGAAACCATGCTTGTACCCTCAATAGGGCATTTTGCATTATTACCAACCATCATGGTGATGGGTTCTTGTAGAGGCTACGTGGAACAATATAGACCCTTCTTGTAGGTCATGTGACGGGAGGCACCACTATCCAACACCCATGAATCAGTGGTTGAATCTTCTTGAACTAAAGAACACTCTTCCTCAATGGCTAGAAATAGATCCAACTTTGCTTCCGCTGTGTTAGCTGTCTCTTTCCCCTTATCTGTCTTCTTCAGGGTACCATTCTTTTCATCTGCTTTCTTGACCTGAAAATCTACAATCATATGGCCCTTCTTCTTGCAGTAGAAGCATTCTCCCTAAAACTTCTTCTTTCCGCCCTTCTTCTTTTTGTCACCACTAGTAGAGGACTCACCTTTGGTGGAGGAACCACCTTTGGCTTTCGTAGTGGTAGAGAACATAGCATCCCCATTTCCGCCTCCATCTCGAGCTTTAAGCCTCAATTACTTCTCTATAAGTAAAGCACAGAAATCCTCAAATGACAAAAGTTGGGGTCTCACCTGAGTGTTAAGCATTGCTACCAATCCATCAAACCTTGGTGGATATATCTGGAGACACCGGTGAGCTAGCTCTTCACTAGTCTTTTGTATCCAAGCACCAGCCATCTAGTCACACAGACTTTGATTTGGGTTATGAATGCCTCTGCTGTCTCTCCTTCATTAAACTTCTCAACTGTGAGCTGATAATTGAAAAGGTGTATTCCCTGTACTGACCTTGAATGTGGTTTTGTATGCCCATAAGGCAACATTCAGTTTCTCTGCCCAATCAGAACGTTGTGGTTCTACTACCTTGGTGAGGATAATGCATATTATTTTGTTGGTGGATTCTGTGAGAGTGCTCTCAATGGAAGCAAGAACAGAAGAGGGAGAGAGACAGAGACAGAGAGCCACACAAGTTTTGGTGGGTGCAGAACCACCCTAATCTTCTTTTTCATTCATTTATATATGTGTTTGAGTATTGTACATGACCCCCACAACCTCCCACTTAAAGGACAATGTGCCTTTAAGGGAGAACAACTAGTGAGCATACTATCCAATGCCCATCAATACATGACAATACTCAAACCGCTAACTAGGTAGACTCTTCGTCAACATATCTACAGGGTTATCATCTGTATGAATCTTGACAAGCTCTATGCACTTGTCCTCAAGTACCTCCCTGATGAAATGGTACCTGACCTCAATGTGTTTGGTCTTTGCATGAAAGACCGGATTCCATGCTAGCTGAATAGCACTCATGGAATCACTATGCAATGTCGGTACACCTATATGAATCCCCAAATCTCCCACTAGCCAATCAAGCCATATAGCCTCCTTGCAACCCTCTATGGCTGCAACATACTCAGCCTCTGTGGTAGACAAAGCAATGCACTTCTGTGCGCGAGACATCCACGACACTGCACCATGTGCAAAGGTGAACACATAACCGGAAGTGGATCTCCTACTATCCACATGCCCTACATAGTCTGAATCTATGTACTCATGTACATGCATGTCTCCTCTACCAAAGTAGATGCACATCTCCTTGGTACCCTTCATGTACCTCATGATGCACTTAACTACCTCCCAATGCCTCTTTCCTATATTAGCCATATACCGGCTAACAACTCCCACTGCAAATGCAATGTTTGGTCTAGTAGCTATCATAGCATACATAAGACTCCCAACCGTTGATGCATAAGGAACCTTGGCCATCATGGCCCTTTCCTCATCTGATTTGGGACTATCTGTATGACTCAATTTCACATATGGACGCAATGGAGTACTCACTGCCTTCCCCCCCTCCATATTGAAATGCTGCAATACTTTTGTAACATACTCCTTCTGTGAAAGCCAAAGGAGTTTCCTACTCTAATCACGCGTGATGCGCATACCAAGAATATGACCTACAAGTCCCAAATCCTTCATATCAAAGGCCTCATGCAACTTGGCCTTTAATGCATCTAGCTCATAAGTATTCTTGCTAGCCAATAGCATATCATCCACATATAGTGCCAGGATTATCAGGCTATTATCCTTAGCCCTTTTAGTGTAGAGGCAGTGATCAATTTCACTCCTTCTAAAACCCTAGGACCGAATGAAAGCATCAAACTTCTGACACCATTCTCTAGGTGCTTGTTGAAGACCATAGAGACTCTTATTCAACTTTTAAACTAAATGCTCTTTGCCCTTTTCTTCAAAGCCTTCCAGCTGCACCATGTAAATTTCCTCATGCAAATCCTTATGCAAGAAAGCTGTCTTGATATCCATCTGCATAGGCTCCATACCCTCTGATGCCACTAGTCCAAGCATGCATCTAAGTGTGGTCATCTTCACAACCGGAGAGAATATCTCATCAAAGTCCACACCCTTCTCTTGCTTGAACCCTTTAGCGACCAAACGAGCCTTGTACCTAGGCACATCATCACCTGTGACCTTCATTTTGTAGACCCATTTACATGGCAATGCTTTCTTTCCATGTGGCAAAGAAACCAAGTCCCTAGTCTTATTCTTCATAAGTGAACTCATCTTTGATTGCATAGCATACTCCCACTTGCGTTGATCCTTGCACATCATAGCCTCTCTGTAGTAAGAAGGCTCCCTGCAATCAGTAAGCATCACATAGTCTACCCCTAGAACAAACCTATCAGGCGGTCTAGACACTCTAGATGATCTTCTCAAGGGCATTTCAGCTTGCTATCCCACCTGCATATCAACCACATTTGGCTCATCATTTCCACCAATAGATGATCTATCATCTACCCTTGATTGTATACTTGTGGGAGTACTTGGTGGTACCATTTCTTGCACATTTGGTGCATGGACAGCTTGTTTTCTATCAACATATGCAGGTGGATTCACATCCTGGAAAGTGATTCTTCTCATTTCCACATCCCTCATGGGTCCCTTATGCATCTTCTTCTCATTGAAGACTACATCATGGCTACGTATGATCTTCTTTGCTTTTGGATCCCAAAGACGATAGCCCATCTCTCCACTTTCACCATAACCCAGAAAGATGCATTTCCTAGACTTAGGATCTAGCTTTTTTCGAAGCTCTTTTGGCACATGTGCATATGCCTCACACCCAAATATATGAAAATGAGAGTAAGAGGGCTTCTTGCCACTCCATGCCTCTTTAGGAATACCACCATCCAAACTCTTACTAGGTGATCTATTGATCACATGCACTGCAGTCTTCATTGCCTCAGCCCAAAAACCACCAGAAAGACTTGCATTGGAAAGCATGCATTGTAACCTTTCTTGAATGGTATGGTTCATCTTTTTTGCAACTGGATTTTGCTTTGGAGTATGAGGGGATGTGAGCTCCCTCTTAATCCCATGTGTATCACAGAAATGTTGAAAGTCATGAGAGAGATACTCTCCACCATTGTCAGTCTGTAGGCATTTAAGAGTTCCACCTAACTGATACTCAACCAAGGCCAGCCATTTTTGAAATACCTGGAACACATCACTCTTCCGAGCTAAAGCATAAGCCCACACTTTCCTAGTTGCATCATCAATGAATGTCACATAGTATTCAGCCCCGCCTAATGACCATGTAGGCATGGGACCACATACGACTGAATGCACCAAATCAATCTTTTCAAACTCTTTCTTTCCCCTTCTTTTATGGGTTGATTTAGTCTGCTTCCCATAGAGACAATGCTCACAAAATTCAAAATCATAGAAACTCAAATGTGGTACATAACCTAAATGGCATAAGAGTTTCATCCCATTTTGGCTCATATGGCCCAACTGGCAATGCCATAAAGAAGTGCTTGGTTGCTCAGTTATTGCAACAACATGATCAAACACCCCTGATACATGTAAGGGATATAAAGTCCCACACTTGGCACCCCTGGCTAAAAGCATAGAGCCCTTTTGAATTTTCCAACTCTGAAAGACAAAAGTGGTGTGAAAACTAGCATCATCTAGCTGACCCACTGAAATAAGACTCTTGGTCAACTTAGGCACATGTCTCACATGTTTTAAAATAAATGCAGACCCATTTGCAAAAGAAAACTTTATGTCACCTACTCCCACTATGTCACATGCATAGTCATTTCCAAGATGCACACAACCTGTCTTTCCACTGTCATAAGTGGAGAACCATTCCCTATGGGGAGTAACATGGAATGAAGCACTAGAATCCAAAATCCAATCTTGGGAATATGCATCATCTGAAGTGGTAAGAAACTCTGCAAATAAACTAGACATGAAGAGAACGTCATTGTCACTATCATGTGTGACTGCATTGATCCCCTCGATCTTCACTTTTACTTTGTCCTCCCTTGGACTCTCTTCCTTCTTATTTGCACCCCGATTTGCATTCTTTTTCTTATCCTTTTGCTCTCTTTTCAGCTTGTAGCAATCCTTTTTCATATGGCCCTTCTTGCCACAGTGGTAACACTCAATGTTCCATGCCCTGGATTTGCTATGAGACTTCCCTCTTTCTTGGGACTTACCCCTAAACTGTGATCTGTCCCTTTGCACATTTAAGGCTACATCCTACTTGTTGCCATCCATAGACTTCTGTCTAATCTCCTTGGCCAACAAGCTACCCACAACATCATCAAACTTGAATACTCCACCAGGTGTAGAGTTACTGACAGTTGTACGGAAGGTATCCCATGAGGATGACAATGAACATAAGAGAAATATTGCCTTAGTCTTTGCATCAAAATTCATCTTCTGAGCCTGAAGCTGGCTGAAAATAATATTGAATTCATTCAAGTGAGAAGCAATGGAGACCCCTTCCTTCATCTGCAGCTCAAACAACCTCTTCATGAGGTAAACTTTATTAGAGGTAGTTTCCTTCTCATAAGTGGCACAGTTTCTTCCACAAATCTTCCGTAGTCTGCTCATTTACTAATGTGAAATAAACTGACTCTGCAAGATGAAGTCTAATAGTAGACTTTACTAATGCATCCAACTCATTCCAATCATCCTCAAACATATTTGCAAGCTTAGCTTCAATCCCTGCGAAGGGTTTAATCTGCTTCTTTTAAATAAGCACATCCCTTATCTATTCTTTCCACAAAGAAAAGTTTGTCCCATCAAACTTTTTAATGCTGAAAAACTCCTTTTCAGACATGGAAGAGGATGCCATGATGCAAATAAAGCAAAATCCCAAATGCTAGTGCCTACAAGAGAGAATCGCACCAAATATCAGGTGCACCCAAATGTGTATGCCACAATAGACTGAAATATCACCAAAACTCATGTCTCAAAGCATCTGACTCATGTGTATATACTATGCATCCATATGAGCAAATCTGGCCCAAAAGAAAATGCCAATTGCAATGGCAATCCAAAATGCCAATAAGTGCTAAATGACTCAAACATAAACACCGTCCACTGGCATATGCATTAATAATATCTCATCCAAGAGAGCATAGCACTATCAGTGCATCACTTGCAATGTGTCAAAGCTGTCCCTCAGCATAAAATAGCATCCATGTGCAAAGCATCCATAAAAATAGCATCCCACGAGGCAATTTGGGCCTATCAGCGCATCCAATAAGGACCGTAATGCATCCAAATGGCCTAAAAATCATCCACTACAACCCAATGCATACCACAAATGAGCAAACTCTGCTCAAACTGCAACCAAAGTGATCTGCATAAGGTATGTTCAAGAAATCATGGTCCCACGGTAATGACCGCTATTGAAAATAGAACTTGAGATGCCTCAAAACATGGGTACCATTGCATAATCAGACTCAGCAAGAAAATCTGCAAATATCTCTCTTCTGCCGAAACTCCAATATCCCAACCGATGAGTGTGAAATGGGAGTCAACACTTATCCGCTACCATGTGGCATAAATCTAAGGTTTCAAAACCTTAGAATGAAAAATGCATAATAGAGAGACAAAATCGAATACACAGAGATCTATAACTCTGAAAATCCTCCACCGAATCATGAACGAACTGACAGGTAGGTGTTTTTGGGCGTCTAAAACACAATGGGATAGACGGTTTTGGAAACCGTGGTCTCAATCACTGGGTCCAACACACGGACTGAAAAACGTTTTTGGAAACAGAGCTGTTTGTAAACTCCACCAAAGTGTGAATGATGAGCAACATAGAAGTTTTAGGACCTCGTGAGTTCATCGGAACTGACAGATTCTGCAAATGGTTGCTCCAAACTTGAGTTCCAACACCTGGGCAGAAAAACGTAGAAACTAACACAGTGAGTCAGAAATCCAATGAAATGATCCTAGATTCAAGAATGAAGGTGTTTCCAAGCTCCTGAAGTGAAGTGGACACCAAAAGCAAGCAATAGTTGCTTCTACAAGTCAATATAAAGTCTCTATCATCAAACGGAATAGGAAAAAGCTCAAAAACGACTTTTTCTTTGAAAACACTTTACAGGCTCTCAAAACCACTTTGCAAAACCAAAGTGACTTTTCCAAAGGTTCCTCCAAGGTCTCTACACACTCAGATGCAAGTAAAGTCACCCACAAAGCTTCCCACAGAGCTTCTCCTTCCTCCCACAGAGCTGTTGAGCTTCAAGCATTCACGCACGCTCAGCTAGATCACACAGGCTCTGATACCAATTGAGAGTGCTCTCAACAGAAGCAAGAATGAAAGAGGGAGAGAGAGAGATAGAGAGCCACACAAGTTTTGGTGGGTACAAAACCACCTAATCTTCTTTTTCATTCATTTATATATGTGTTTGAGTATTGTACATAACCGGGGTAAAGGCAGAGTGACCTTTAACCCCCACATTCTGCCAGTCCATTCCCTTGGGGGTAGTAGGGTGTGCTTTTTCTATGGATTACCATGAACCCAAACAAGAGTTCTTGGATTATCTCATTGACAAAATGTGTGCCTCTATTCGACACAATTTCAATGGGGCATCCAAATCAGGTGATCACATTTTTGTATAAGAATTTTGCTATGCTTCTGGCATCTGCCTTTCTGACTACTTTAGCTTCAGCCCATTTTGTAAAGTAATCAGTGGCCACAATGATGTAGCGTGCCTGTGTTCCTTTTGCTACTGGATGTATGGGACCCACATAGTCAATCCCCCATTTTTGAAATGGTTTTTGTGCAACAACTGGTGTTAGGGGATTGAAGTCTTTGTGTTGTGGTTTAATAGTCCGTTGGCATACATCACAGCCTTTTACATATTCATAGGCATCTACCCATAGTGTTGGCCACCAGTAGCCTATGAGGAGAACTTTTCTTGCTGTGGCTTTCCCTTGGAAGTGTCCTCTTGCAATGCCTTCATGGACTTCACTCAGGATTGGCATGATCTCATGAGGCATTACACATCTTCTTAATATCTGGTCCTTGCCCATCTTATATAATTGTCCTGCAATGAGTTGATAGGGTGTAGCCTTTAGAATCAATTTTTTGGTATCTACTTCTTTCATGTCAGGGGGTGGTATTCTTGCCATCAAGTACCCAATGATATCTCCACACCATTCTGGAACAACATCTATTTGAAATAGTGAGGCATCTAGAAAGTCGTCTTCTACTCCAGTGGCTTCTACTCGAGACATGTGATCGGCAATGTAGTGTTGGGCACCTTTGCAGACCACTATTTTGAAGTTGAATTCTTGAAGCAAGAGGACCCATCTGGTTATTCTTCCTGTTGTACACGGACGGTTCACAAGATAAAGCAATGCTTGATGGTCAGTGTAGAAGACAAAATCATTTGCCAGTAGATAGTGCCAAAATTTCTTTACACTATACACCATTGCGAGGGCTTCTCTTTTTGTGGTTGTATAGTTGATCTCTGCATCATTGAGTTGTCGACTGGCGAAGTTGAAGGGGTAGTCTTTCTTATGTTTACCAGGTTGACAAAGCACACTCCCAATTTCATACTTGGATCCATTAGTATGAACATGAAAATCAATATCCCAATTGGGAGATATAAGGATGGGTGCTATGATTTGGTGCCACTTTAAAAGCTCAAAGGCTTGGTTGCACTCTTCGGTCCATAAGAACTCCACTAATAATTTGTAAAGTTGTCTAGCTATCATGGCACACCGCAATATAAATCTTCTATAATAGCCGGCATGTCCCATAAAGACCTGTACACCTTTGGAATTTAGGCAATTCCATGATGATTTTGATTTTGTCCATGTCAGTTGCAATCCCATGTTGAGAGATGATGTGTCCCAAAACAACTCCATGGGTGACCGTGAACTGGCATTTTGTTGGATTTAGGGAGATGCCATACTCCCTGCATTGGATTGGTACTTCTGCAAGACATTTGAAGTGGTCCTATTTGTTTGAATGGATGCACAAATCATCCAAGAATGCCTGTAAAAACTTATTCAAAAATGACTTGAAAGCTCTGAACATGATTCACTAGAATGTGGTT
Source organism: Dipteris shenzhenensis (assembly GCF_047967505.1). Taxonomy (NCBI): domain Eukaryota; kingdom Viridiplantae; phylum Streptophyta; class Polypodiopsida; order Gleicheniales; family Dipteridaceae; genus Dipteris; species Dipteris shenzhenensis. The sequence continues at coordinate 1,195,421 of NC_141621.1, forward strand.
GGGGCATTACAAAGGCCGAATGGCATGACTCGATATGCAAAAATACCCCATTCTGTAGCAAATGCTATTTTTGATTGGTCTTGAGGAGCAATTTTCACTTGGTTATAGCCACTAAAGCCATCCAAGAAGCTATATATTTCAGATCCTGCCACCTTTTCCAACATTGTTTCTATTAAGGGTAGGGGATAGTGATCCCTAATTATGGTGGCATTCACATTTTTTAAGTTTACACATATTCTAAGCTTCTTGTTGTGTTTAGGTACAATGACAATGGGTGAAACCCAATCAGTGTGCTCTATCTCGTAGATGAATCCGACATCTAGGAGTTTTTCTAGCTCTTCATAAACCATGGTGCCATATTTAGGATTTGTGCGATAAGGTCCACATACCTTAGGGTGAGCACCTTCCCTTATAGGTATCATGTGTACTGCCACTTCTGGTGAAATTCCTTTCATCTCTTTGTATGGCCATGCTAGGCAGTCACGGTATTCCATTAGGAGTTCTTTGAGTTTGGTTTCATCTTCTTGACGAAGTTGTTTCCCAATGAAAACCAATTTCTCTTCCTCCCCTTCAAGGGCAAGGTTTATTGTGCATGTTTTTTCTGGTCCCTCATAGATTGGAGTTTCTGGTTTCTTGAACTTTAGACTCTATGAGTGGTCTTGGCATTGCCATTGGCGCACTGCCACTTGTATAGTTCTTGAAGTATTTCGGTACTTCTTGAAGATGGCCTCTGATAGGGTTGAACTAGCCTAACATGTGTCATGCGTACTAGGTGGCATAGTTGCATTTATTAATTTGTTAGGCTCTTCTTTTCTTTCTTTTTCTAAAGTCTCTTGATCGAGCTTCATCTGCACATGTGGCTTATATTTCTGAAACTTCTTATGTTGGAAACTCTGGGGTAACTTTTCCACCTGTAAGGTGTTTCCAAGTAAGGGTTCATGTGCTGCACATATTCCTTCCAGTCCCTCAGGGGACCATTCAAGAGGCGGTGGTTCTGATTTTGAGGGAGTTGACTTTGCAAGGTACAATTCGACAATCCTTGTTTGGACTCGTTCGAATTCATTAAAGTGCTCGGCCTTAGCTTTTCTACGATTTCCTCCTTCAGCTTTCTTGCGGGATCTTCTGCTATTATTCAAGTGCGGAGGTTCAACTTTTGGGAGCTTAACTGCCATTAGGGCATGCAGAATGGCTAAGTCATTATCAAAGATTTGATCTTCAATTTCAGCATTTGCAGCCTCTGTTTTAAGGTCCCAAGGAAAATCTGAGTCATCATTGGTATTGGTACCTTCTTCAGGTTCATTATCCCATTCGAGGTCAGCCATAAAGAACGGCATCTCTAGATCGATTGGCTCTTCATGTGTCGATGGAGGATCGACCTGTAGCACATTAGCATCTATCTGTGAGAAGATGGGGTCTAATGAATGGCAGTTGTCAATGGTTGCCAATGTTTGTATCCAATTATTGACATTGCTTTGTGAGTCACCCGCTATGGCATGCTGTTGCAGGGGAATTGATTTGCTTGAGATTGTCATGGAAGATGTGTCATCCAATGCTCTAGGCACAATTGGTTTAATAGCTCCTGTCCCCACATTCACCCTGACTGCAGTGTCTTGATTCTGGATTTTCAGTCTATCGGTTCCCCAGTCATGGAGGACTGATGCTTCCCGTAACCAAGGACGTCCCAGTAAGATTTGATAGGATTTTTTGGGGAGATCCAAGATTGTGAATTGAAGGGAAAAGCGGACTTATGCAATCTTTGTGGACATGCCACTCACTATTCCCAAGGGTTTATCCCGTGAATTATCGGCCAAGGCATATGTTGAAATGAGCCTTTTGCATTGGTGGGAGACCCCATTCATCGTAGACCTCCTTTGATAGGACATTTACACCTGCTCCGCCATCCACTGTGGCTTGGACTTCATTATTTGGACTTCATTATATGCCTTGTGGATCAAAGGCACAGTAATGTTGCACAGGGATATCTTCAATGTCGTTCATAGGTGGAGGGGGATTTGTGAGTTCAATCCATCCTTTGAAACTCTCCCAGAGATTGGGACAATTCCGTAAGAGGATTCCGATGGAAATTGACACAGGGCAACTCGGGATGCTAAAGAGTGTGGCTCCTTCAAGTTGATGTGGTGGTACATTATGCTCTGGAGTCTGTTGTTGGAACAAAGGCTCGAGTATAGTATCAATATTTTGTGGGGCCAAGTCATGGATTAGGTCTTGAGCTTGTTTCTCAACCTCAAATTGAGCTTGTTCATTTTGTACCCATGGAATGTTAGGGTCCTTGGTGGTCTCTTTCTGTTGGCATGTAATTACATTTACAGAATGTGATTTTACACTTGTCAAACCTAGACTTTGATGGTCCACCCCAATGATGCTGATTGGGACGTCACACTTAACCTCTGTTTGTTCTGGGATCTTATTTTTCATGGGACAATCCATACAAGCATGTCCTATGCCACAATCTCGACAGAGTGGTTGGAAAGTAGCTAGGCTACAACGATGAGGGCACTTTGCAATCCGGTGATTTTCTCCACAACCATACCACTTGATTGGTGCTCGAAATGTGTTGGGTCATACTTGATTTGCATAAACTGGTATTAGACCCTCTGCACCTTCTACATAGTACACTGGGTACTCTGCTTCATACTCAAATAACGAGTCTACTTCCTTGGCTTGTAATTGATGTATTGGAACTGCCTGAGGAGCTGGGTTTGGTGCTCTTGGATATGGTCATGGATTCAGATTCCTGAGTAGTTGTGGGACTTGTGTCCAAATGGGAACAGTATTTAGCCTCGGAGCTAGGGCGCTTGTGCAAGTGTCAGTTGCCTGTATACTGGCATGGGTGCCGCTTGGTATTGTTGAGGTCGAGGTGGGTTGTTGCGCATGTTGGAGATGCAACTATTCTCATCATGGCCATCGACGATGCAAATATGGCACCACAACCTTGGCAGTGGATTTGCTTGTGCAGTGATCCTAGCTCTGAGGATCGGGCACTCATTTGTTGTATGATTTGCCACGCAGTGTGGACACCAGACATTTTCTCACCGTGGATATGTCTGAGTTGGCGACTGAGACAAGTGAAGTTTTTATTCCATGGCCTGCATCATATCTTCTTTCAGCTTCAAGGTCATGGCCTCTAGGTGATCTTCATTTGATGTTTCAACAATGGACTTGGATTTGCCTTTTTTGGAGTGCTTATCTCGAATACTAGATCTGCAGTCATCACTACTAGTGTCTAAGTCTGTCATGCCATCCTCGATGTCAATGGCTACTGCATGAGCAGCACTAAATGTTTCATAACTGCTTATCTTTTTCATATCCTTTCGGATTTTCTTTCTAAGTCCTGCAATGAACCATGCCCATGAGGTACTTTGCATCTGGGCGTGGATCACATTTGGCGATTAATCTCTTCATCTTACCCTAGTACGTGCGTACATCTTCTCTTCGGCCTTGCTCGATCTTGCTTAGTTGGAGAGCGGGATCATCTTGTAGCCTCTCTGTTTGAAGTAGGTCCCATGTGGTGTGTTCTTCCACGAGAAGGTCTAGGTACCATTCAGACGCTTCATCAGTTAAGGCCATGGGAAACCAAGCCACCTTGGTTTCATGGGATTGATCTCAACCTGCGCGGCATGTGGCATCAAAATGCTGGAGGAATCGGGCTGGGTCTCCCCTACCATTATATTTGGGAAGTTCTAGTTTTCCCAAGGGGCGTCAGCTTTGATTGTTGTTATTTCTTCGATTGAAGAAATTGTCATCCTCTGCATCGAGGTCGATATCCCCATCATTGTCATGATGGCGTCCAGCCATGTTGGGGCGTGGAGGAGTTAGAGGGAGTGGTTGAATCTCAGGGGGGGATTCAAGGTAGAGGATTGGCAGGGGTGGTTGTTGCAGCGGAGTTATACGCGGATGTGGCGAGCGTTGGAGTCAAAGGCATTAGCCAGAATGTAGCTTCATGCAGATTGGGCGAGATTTGCCAAGGGTGTCTCTACCACAAGTGTGTGTGTGGATGTAGTGTTTTTGGGAGGGTTAGAGTGGTGTTAATGTCTGTAGGGACCGTTGTGTTAATAATGAGCCTAAGATTGTCCTACGTGTGTAGGAAAATGTGCCGATGCATATGGATCATTAATCGGGGTCACGGCGTGAAGGTACGAGTGAATTTGTGTGAAACGAGGCCCACACAGGGGCGCGAATGAGCAAGTGCTAGGGATGCCGAAATGGTGTGCAATGGGCTGGAAAATAACCCCGTAGCATGGGTTTTCCGTGTGTGAAATCTAGGTTCAAACAAGGTTCTTTTTGGCTCCCAAACAGATGAGTTACGAGGGGTTAAAGAAGGGGTAAATTTTGGGTTTTTGGGGGGGGGGCCTAAGGGTGGTGTGAATGGACTTTAGGTCCAACTGAGGGGTTGGAACCAAGTTAATCTAGTTAGGTGAACTAACTATTTGTCTAGTTAGATGCCTAACAGTTAGTCTAACCTAACCTAGTTAATGTTAAACTTACCATAGTTAGTTCAACTTACCCTGTTAGGGTAACTAACTAGCAGTTATACTAACCTAGCTAAGGTTAAAACTAACCTAACGTAGGTTAATACTAACCTAACCTAGGTTAAACTAACTAACCTATGTCAAGCTGACCTAGTTAACGTAACCTAACTAGCCTAGTTTAACTATCCTAACCTAACTGTGGTTAAAGCTAACCTAACGAAGGCTAAGTTAATCGTAGGGTTAACTTTAGGTTAGGTGTTTTTTTTTTTAAAATAAACTGTGGGGGGGGCCTACCCAACTATGCCGCGAGGGGGGGGGAGGGGGCTATTTTCGCAAAGAGGGGAGGGGAGGGAGGTGGAGGGGGGAATGCTGGGGAGGGGAGGGGAGGGAATAGGGAGGGTGAGAGGGAGGGGGCACGAGGTATATAGCGGCAGTGGGGTGGGGGTACAGGGGAGGGGAGGGTAGGGCGGTAGGCCGAGTGATGGCGCACTAGGGCGGGGTGGTGCGGTAGGGCGTTAGGGCGATCGAGCGGTGGCTGAGGGCGAGCGAGCACCGCCATTGGCAGCTTCGACTCTGCACAGCCTAACCAGCACTGCGCGAGCCCCACTGTTCTGATGGGCGCCATTGCGGCACAGTGCCCAACAGCAAGGGCCTTAAGGCCCTTCCATAGTTAGTATAATTTAGTTTAGGCTAGTGGTTAGTAGTATAGGGAGCGGCTAGCGAGGGGGTTGGGGTAGAGAGAGAGTGTGTGTGTGTGTGTAGGGGAGAGAGAGTGAGAGAGGGGGAACGAGAGAGAGAGAGAGAGAGAGAGAGAGAGAGAAAGAGAGTGAGAGAGAGTGAGAATGAGAGAGAAAGAGAGAGAGAGAGAGAGAGAGAGAGAGAGAGAGAGAGTGTGTGTGTGTGTGTGTGTAAAAGAGAGAGAGAGAGAGAGAGAGAGAGAGAATGAGAGAGAGTGAGAATGAGAGAGAAAGAGAGAGAGAGAGAGATTGAGAGAGAGAGTGAGAGAGAGTGTGTGTGAGAGAGAGTGAGAGAGAGAGAGAGAGAGAGAGAGAGAGAGAGAGAGAGAGAGAGAGAGTGTGTAAAAGAGAGAGAGAGTGTGTGTGTAAAAGAGAGAAAGAGTAAGAGAGAGGAGAGAGAGAGAGAAAGAAAGAGAGAGTGAGAGAGAAGAGAGAGAGAGAGGGGGGGGGAGGGGGAGGGGGTGGTGGAAATGGAGAGGAAAAGGGGGGAGGGGG
>NC_141621.1:1418642-1421142 GCF_047967505.1 Dipteris shenzhenensis
GCTTCGATGCTTCATTTGCTTCCTTGTTTTTCTCCTCATCCACAGCATGCCCTTTCTCCCTTTGACCTTGTCTCTTCAATGGAGGCTTGTTGAAGCTCTAGTGGAGGTTTCTTGAAGCTTTAAGAGACATGGTGCTACCTCCTTTTCCCGGGTTGCTATTTCCTTCTACAATTGAAGTCCTTATTCTCTTTCACACTTTGGTAGGTTGACTTATGTGCCTTTCATCTTTGAATACATTGCCTCCTCCCCTTATCAAGGTAAAAACACAGAGATAGCAATGCAATGCTCACACATTCATGCTTTATTTGAGTGCATGAGCAAACCCAATTTGTCATCTGGTTTCTTCTATCGTGTTGCATTGAGTATATGTCAGATGCTCCATTCAACAAATCTCTGCAAACAAACAATTCCTTAGGCATTGTTACATCCTTTCTATGCAATGACATGTTTGATGGCATACACTTTGCAAATCAGCATCATGTCATTACATTTTGAGCCTTGATTAATGCTATCATGGGATCTTTTGTCTTCTAAGGTAGCCATGCCACAATGGATGGATCTTGGAGAAATTTCAATGGATCTTGTTCTATTTGGTAAGACTTCTCCAGGCAAAAATTTTCCTAAGAATTGCAATGACTCTGTAATTGCAAGATTTTGCATCATCCACACTACTCTCCATGCATCCTTCCTTGCTTTGTTTCTTGCTTATGCCACTATCTACTCCTAATTGATTTTGAGATTAGAGACAAAACCTCATTGTTCTTGGCCGCATTCTAGAGTTGGGAATCTAGACTAAGATGTTTCACATGCTCCTCCAATTACACATTCCTTCTACCTATTCTCTCAACCTCCAAATCCTTTTCCATTAGCTGGATCAACAAAAATACTACAGGTCTTTTTCAGTATCGTTGGACTCCTCTACTGTATTTCCTAAGAAATGTGTAATGACACCATTGAGAGAAGATTGCATGGGCACTCATGGCAACAACTGAGAAATATCAAATACGAAGACACTGCCAATGCTTGATTTGTAATCAATATTCCTTGTTATTTTAGAGGAGTTGTTGCTAGCTGAGACTTTAACAACTCGATGATTTTAAGTATGCCCAGACTCATGATTTTTCCAATGTGAGGAGGATTTCAAATAGTGCCATGTGCTTAGGATGGGATTGAAAAATCAGCGTGAGAAAGGCAACATTGACAAAGCCAAATTATTCCCAAGTAGACATGGAGTTGCAACCATGATTTGTGTGAACATGAACTTCAATTAAACATAAATCTACTTGAACATTAACGATTTGTCTATTTTAATAAGATGGGAGTTGATCACCATTTTGATCAAGCCGTGATGGAATAGAAATCAACACCAAGGTTGAGTGAACTCTTCCATAAAAACTCCTCAAGGCTCAAGATGCAAGGTTTTTGATTAGCACCCACTAATTTCACGGTCACACCAAAAGCTAGTAACATAGTTGCTAGATCAGAATCAAAGGAGAATTGTTGAGCTACCATAATCAAGTCTACTAGGCAAACTTCCAAAAACTCCAAAAGATCCAACATGATCGAATTTGTTTCGGTCACAAAAGATTGTATCTTCCTGGTTTATTGCGCATAGAGGCTCTGGTAGGCACTATGTTGCCAAGTCTATCTTTGCCTTGTTTGCTGCTTGTGGCTCTAGTAGGCAATGCAAAGTATGTCTTTGCCATAGCTGTGAGTGCCTGCTCTACTATGCTACAAATTCTTCGCTTGTCCAGTTTGCCATAGCTGTGTGTGCATCCTGGCTATTGTAGCCATGTCTTTTGGCAGATCTTACCTCCTACTTTTTCTCTCCCTATTTCTCATCACTATAGGTAGTAGAACGTTGCAGTTATCTATGTTTTGTTGCCTTTAGTCGTGCTGGTGTTTGCTTGTGTGCTTCAAGTCGCCGCATCCCTTTAGTAGGAGGCAAACATCACATAACTCAAGAGAAGGGGAGAGAGTGGATCATACAAACTCACACCATCAAATAAAACATGAGTTATAGGCTGTTTAGTCATCATAAACGTGCCTTGCACCACTATTTGTGGCTTATTGCTTTGTTGCTTGGCTATCGATGATCGCTATCCTACCCAGTCATTTTTGTTACTTGTATCTTGCCTTTCACAGTCATTTGATGTCTTTTCATGTTCCGAGAGTTGTTTTCTTGCTAGTCCTGTGGAGATTGGTGATCAAGCAAGCGAATCACAAAGTGTATGGCAAAAAAGCTGTATACACCCTACATATACATTCTTTGCATAGATTGACGCATAAGGGAGGTCATTGCAATGAAGAGGCTTCTGAGGTTTGTGGGGAGAGGAGGATGAGGAGAGGCGTGACTTCACGGAAGGGAGGAGGCAAGGTCCCGCCGTAACCATCAAAGATCCAAGCTCCACCATTTCTTCCTTTTTGGCATCAACACCTTGGTGGACTTCGGGATTCTGGCAAGTTGCATCCATATTTTTTCAACCCACACACCTTGGAT